>NC_135984.1:3583393-3843393 GCF_053455715.1 Rhinoraja longicauda
CGTGTAATCATCGGTAAACATCTGATCTTATGATGCAAGGTACAACGGCAATGAAATAGTGGAAGATGGCTGAGCGTCAGACAGCGCCTTGAGGAAGGCCTGCAGGGACTCACCCAGGCAAGTGGAGAGCACAACGTATAGAAAAGACAGACAGGTGGGCAGAGGGGGTGGGGTTGCTCTGATGGTAAGGAATGATATTCATTCCCTTGCAAGGGGTGACATAGAATCAGGAGATGTTGAATCAGTATGGATAGAAATGAGAAATTGTAAGGGTAAAAAGACCCTAATGGGAGTTATCTATAGGCCTCCAAACAGTAGCCTCGACATAGGGTGCAAGTTGAATCAGGAGATAAAATTGGCGTGTCAAAAATGTAATGCTACGGTGGTTATGGGAGATTTCAACATGCAGGTAGACTGGGAAAATCAGGTTGGAAATGGACCCCAGGAAAGAGAGTTTGTAGAGTGCCTTCGAGATGGATTCTTAGAACAGCTTGTACTGGAGCCTACCAGGGAGAAGGCAATTCTGGATTTAGTGTTGTGTAATGATCCTGATCTGATAAGGGGACTAGAGGTAAAAGAGCCATTAGGAGGCAGTGATCACAACATGATAAGTTTTACTCTGCAAATGGAAAGGCAGAAGGGAAAATCGGAAGTGTCGGTATTACAGTATAGCAAAGGGGATTACAGAGGCATGAGGCGGGAGCTGGCCAAAATTGATTGGAAGGAGGCCCTAGCAGGGAAGACGGTAGAACAGCAATGGCAGGTATTCCTGGGAATAATGCAGAGGTTGCAGGATCAATTTATTCCAAAGAGGTGGAAAGACTCTAAGGGGAGTAAGAGACACCTGTGGCTGACAAGGGAAGTCAGGGACAGCATAAAAATTAAGGAGAGGAAGTATAACATAGCAAAGAAGAGTGGGAAGACAGAGGATTGGGACTCTTTTAAAGAGCAACAAAAGTTAACTAAAAAGGCAATACGGGGAGAAAAGATGAGGTACGAGGGGGTAAACTAGCCAATAATATAAAGGAGGATAGCAAAAGTTTTTTTAGGTACGTGAAGAGGAAAAAAATAGTCAAGGCAAATGTGGGTCCCTTGAAGACAGAAGCAGGGGAATTTATTATGGGGAACAAAGAAATGGCAGACGAGTTAAACCGTTACTTTGGATCTGTCTTCACTGAGGAAGATACACACAATCTCCCAAATGTTCTAGGGGCCGGAGAACCTAGGGTGATGGAGGAACTGAAGGAAATCCACATTAGGCAGGAAATGGTTTTGGGTAGACTGATGGGACTGAAGGCTGATAAATCCCCAGGGCCTGATGGTCTGCATCCCAGAGTACTTAAGGAGGTGGCTCTAGAAATAGTGGAAGCATTGGAGATCATTTTTCAATGTTCTATAGATTCAGGATCAGTTCCTGTGGATTGGAGGATAGCAAATGTTATCCCACTTTTTAAGAAAGGAGGGAGAGAGAAAACGGGTAATTATAGACCAGTTAGTCTGACATCAGTGGTGGGGAAGATGCTGGAGTCAATTATAAAAGACGAAATTGCTGAGCATTTGGATAGCAGTAACGGGATCATTCCGAGTCAGCATGGATTTACGAAGGGGAAATCATGCTTGACAAATCTACTGGAATTTTTTGAGGATGTAACTAGGAAAATTGACAAGGGAGAGTCAGTGGATGTGGTGTACCTCGACATTCAGAAAGCCTTCGACAAGGTCCCACATAGGAGATTAGTGGGCAAAATTAGGGCACATGGTATTGGGGGTAGGGTATTGACATGGATAGAAAATTGGTTGACAGACAGAGGCGGCACGGTAGCGCAGCGGTAGAGTTGCTGCTTTACAGCGAATGCAGCGCCGGAGACTCAGGTTCGATCCTGACTACGGGTGCTGCACTGTAAGGAGTTTGTACGTTCTCCCCGTGACCTGCGTGGGTTTTCTCCGAGATCTTCGGTTTCCTCCCACACTCCAAAGACGTACAGGTATGTAGGTTAATTGGCTGGGTAAATGTAAAAATTGTCCCTAGTGGGTGTAGGATAGTGTTAATGTACGGGGATCACTGGGCGGCACGGACTTGGAGGGCCGAAAAGGCCTGTTTCCGGCTGTATATATATGATATGATATGAAAGCAAAGAGTGGGGATAAATGGGTCCCTTTCGGAATGGCAGGCAGTGACCAGAGGGGTACCGCAAGGTTCGGTGCTGGGACCCCAGCTATTTACGATATACATTAATGACTTAGACGAAGGGATTAAAAGTACCATTAGCAAATTTGCAGATGATACTAAGTTGGGGGGTAGTGTGAATTGTGAGGAAGATGCAATAAGGCTGCAGGGTGACTTGGACAGGTTGTGTGAGTGGGCGGATACATGGCAGATGCAGTTTAATGTAGATAAGTGTGAGGTTATTCACTTTGGAAGTAAGAATAGAAAGGCAGATTATTATCTGAATGGTGTCAAGTTAGGAGGAGGGGGAGTTCAACGAGATCTGGGTGTCCTAGTGCATCAGTCAATGAAAGGAAGCATGCAGGTACAGCAGGCAGTGAAGAAAGCCAATGGAATGTTGGCCTTCGTAACAAGAGGAGTTGAGTATAGGAGCAAAGAGGTCCTTCTACAGTTGTACCGGGCCCTGGTGAGACCGCACCTGGAGTACTGTGTGCAGTTTTGGTCTCCAAATTTGAGGAAGGATATTCTTGCTATGGAGGGCGTGCAGCGTAGGTTCACTAGGTTAATTCCCGGAATGGCGGGACTGTCGTATGTTGAAAGGCTGGAGCGATTGGGCTTGTATACACTGGAATTTAGAAGGATGAGGGGGGATCTTATTGAAACATATAAGATAATTAGGGGATTGGACACATTAGAGGCAGATAACATGTTCCCAATGTTGGGGGAGTCCAGAACAAGGGGCCACAGTTTAAGAATAAGGGGTAGGCCATTTAGAACGGAGATGAGGAAGAACTTTTTCAGTCAGAGGGTGGTGAAGGTGTGGAATTCTCTGCCTCAGAAGGCAGTGGAGGCCAGTTCGTTGGATGCTTTCAAGAGAGAGCTGGATAGAGCTCTTAAGGATAGCGGAGTGAGGGGGTATGGGGAGAAGGCAGGAACGGGGTACTGATTGAGAGTGATCAGCCATGATCGCATTGAATGGCGGTGCTGGCTCGAGGGGCTGAATGGCCTACTCCTGCACCTATTGTCTATTGTCTATTGTCTATCATAAGATCATATGATAGGAGCAGAATTAGGCCATTCGGCCCATCAAGTCTACTCCGCCATTCAATCATGGCTGATCTATCTCTCCCTCCTAACCCCATTCTCCTGCCTTCTTCCCATAAACCCCTGAGACCCGTACTAATCAAGAATCTATACTGTATATCTCGGCCTTACATATATTCACTGAATTTGCATCCACCGCCATCTGTGGCAGAGAATTCCACAGATTCACAACCCTCTCACTAAAGAAATTCCTCCTCATCTCCTTCCTAAAAGAACGTCCTTAAATTCTGAGGCTATGACCTCTGGTCCTGGACTCTCCCACTGGTGGATAGCCAGGCTGCAATAGCATCTTCTATTGTGTGGAGTACAACTCCAAACATTGGAGCGTTTTTCCCTTTGTTGTCTATTGGCTTCAGTTTTATTCGGGCTCCTTGTGCTGCACAGTCAAATTGTATCTTGGTGTCAAGGACAATCATCTCATCATCACCTCTGGAATTCAACTTTTCATGTGTGTTTAAGCAAAGACTGAAGTGGTCTTGACATTTTCCTCCACTGATGCTGCTTGACCCACCATGTACTTCAAGTGTTACGCTTCCTTTCTAATTAGCAGAGAATCAATTCTCGCAAGCTACCCAATTAGCAAGGAGACTCCTGCTATCAAATAGCTTGTTTATCACTCGATAACATTATAAATGTGAAAGTCAAAGTTGAGTTAAATGCTAAATGATAACTTCAAGGCAACTAAATCTGAGAAAGAGATCGATCCTTAAACTTGTGTAAATAGGCACAACTTTTCCCTTAATCAGAGCAGCTGAAAACCAGAGAGCATCGATTTAAAGTAATTGCTGGGAAAATTAAGAGATATGAGAGAAATGGTTTACAGTCAGATGAAGGTAGGGTTCTGCAAGTTACGTTTGATATAAAAGATTGAAGCAGAAAGTTGTAATCAGTCCTTGGTTAGTGTCAGAGTGGTGACCTGAAGGTTGACTGTGCAGGGAAATGGGATCAGGTTTTGCAGCTCTCTTGCAGAATAAGACGGAAATGGCCAAAAAACATGAGAAAATTTAGTCGAGGGTGAATGAAATTTTGTGAAAAAGACTCAAGGGTGAATGAGTTTAAGAAGCACTGTTGTAGAAGACTACAGTGGTGCCTGTCCCCACTATATCTATAGGCGGTGTGTTCCAGATTCCAACCACATGCCGTTTAAAGAGGTGTTCCTCCATGTCACTCAATTAGCTTCCCTTTATCTAATGCCTGTGACCTCTAGTCCCTGACTCTTCCAAAAGGAACTACCTCTTCCCATCTCTCTGTCCACATTCCCCATCTTTATACAAACCTCTTTCAAATCTCCTCTCCACCTGTCCCAAATATAATAAACTTCAGCCTTTCTCATTTACCTTTTAACTGCAGTTTCTAATCCCAGGAACTGTTCTCCATGACATCTTTTTCTGGACCCAAGCTAACACCTTCCCATCCTTCCTATAAAGTGGTGACCAGAATTGATCGCACTATTTCAGTTGAGGCCAGAACAGTATTTTATTGAGATTCAGGAAAACCTCCCTGTTTCCGTTAGTTTAATTTAGTTTAGTTTCGAGATACAGCGCGGAAACAGGCCCTTCGGCCCACCGTGTCCGCACCAACCAGCGATCCCCGCACATTAACACAATCCTACACTAGGGACAATTTTTATATTTATACCAAGCCAATCAACCGACAAATCTGTACATACTTGGAGTGTAGATGAAAACTGAAGTGCCTGGAGGAAACCCACGCGGTCACGGGGAGAACATACAAACTCCGTACAGACAAACACCCGTAGCCAGGATCTAACCCGGCTCTCTGGTGCTGTAAGCGCTATCAGGTAGCAACTCAACCACTGCACCACCGTGCTGCCTATACCTTTATTGATAAAGCCCAGAATTGGGTATGCAATATTAACCATGTTCATTCCTTGATCTGCCTTGCCATTGTGCATACATTATCCCAGGACTATTAGCTCTTGTATACCTCTTAAAATAGTATCTTTCATACTACACTGCTGCACTTCATTCATCCTACCACAATGCATCACCTCATGTTTCTCTGCATTTATTTTAATTTGTCTGTATATATATATACATTGCTTCATCTATCACTGCCTCTTTACAGTTCACAATCACGCCACATTTTGTGACATCGACAAATGTACAAATTCTGGCTTTCTGCAGTCCAGGTTACTAATAGAGATAAACAGGAAAAAGGTCATAGCCCTCACCCTGATCCCTGAGAACATCACTACCACCTTATTCTAGTCCAACAAGCAAGCAGCCACCACAATCCTTTGGTAGACACACAATGCTGGAGTAACTCAGCGGGACAGGCAGCATCTCTGGAGAGAAGGAATGGGTGACGTTTCGGGTCGGGACCCTTCTTCAGACAATCCTTTTATGCTTTGTTATGTGGCATTTTTTTGAAAGACTTCTGGATTGACCTCATCGATCGCCGTACCTTCGTCAACTATCTGGTATCTTGTCAAATAACTCTATCAAATTGGTTACACATGATTACACATGAGTAACTCAGCGGGTCAGGCAGCATCTCTGGAGAACATGGATAGGTGACGTTTCACAGAGTGCTGGAGTAACAGTGGGTCAGGCAGCCTCTGTGGAGAACATGGATAGGTGACGTTTCACAGAGTGCTGGAGTAACTCAGTGGGTCAGGCAGCATTTGGGTGGGGTCCCTCCCTCAGACTGTGGTGGGGAGGGGAGAGAAAGCTGGAAGACCGGTGGGGCCAGGACAAAGTCCGGCAAGTGATATGTGGGTACAGGTGAGGGGATGCAGGTGAATCTCGACCCAAAACGTCACCCATCCCTTCTCTCCAGAGATGCTGCCTGTCTCGCTGAGTTACTCCAGCATTTTGTGTCTATCTTTGGGTTAAACGAGCACCTGCAGTTCCTTCCTACACAAGTACCATTTGTTGCTCTCCAATGTCTAGTTTCATCCTCATATCCAATGAACACTGTGGTCAATGCCCCCTGATTTCTCCATACATCCCTCAAAATCCTAAATCTGGTCTTGGTAAAATACCAGTTTTAAGTTCATCCAACTTTTCAAACACTTCTTTGCTATCATTTATTAATGTATCCAGTGTTTCAACTACATTGTTTCTGTATTACTTTGGGATAATACTTTTTCCTGGTGAACTTTGGTGCAAAATACTTAATATAGTGTCCTCGAAAACCCACGCATAATTCTTAATTTCTAAACAGTACCCTCAGAATCTATGTGCAAGATTACGTTTTTGTCCACTCCTCCATTACATTGGGTGACGTTACATCTGAAACCCTAGTCTGATGATTCACTTGAATTAAGTATATTTAGTTTGGAGATACAGCACGGAAACAGGCCCATCTGCCCACCGAGTCCGTACCGACCGGTGATCCCCGCACAATAAAACAACCCTATACACACGCGGGACAATTTTACAATTATACCTAGCCAATTAACCTACAAACCTGTACGTCTTTAGAGTGTGGGAGGAAACTGAAGAACTCGGAGAAAACCCAAGCAGGTCACGGAGAGAACGTACCAACTCCGTACAGACAGCACCCGTAGTCAGGATCGGACCCGGGTCTCTGGCGCTGTAAGGCAACAACTCTACCGCTGCGCCACCGTGCTGCCCATTACGCCACCGTACCACCCAGATACTGTCATCAGTATTTTTATGGGGGTAAACGTTGTTGGTATCTTGACTGGCACTTGATCCAAACCACTGGTACCAACTCTTATGACTCATTTACTGGTCCCTGGGATCGGTGGTTACCGTATCAGTAATTTGTTGGCAGGATTGTGCCTGGCGTTGAGTTGAGATCATGAATTTAAAAACAAATTATTTATTTCTGTAATGGTCTTTTTCTTTTTCTTAAAGCACAAGTACTCTTATCAAACTTCTCACATTAGCCAATGGACAGAGCATGTTTTATTGATGATAGAATGCATATTTTGTTCAATTGTATTTCAGTGCCAATTTAGAAATGTCAGAATAACCCATTTAACTCATGATGCACAATCTTGTGCCATCATAACTCTCCTTGTTAGTTTAGTTTAGAGATTCAGTGTGCAAACAGGCTCTTTGGCCCACCGAGCCCGCGCCGACCAGCGATCTCTGTACACCAGCACTATCCTACACACAATCTTTACCGAAACCAATTAACCTACAAGCCTGTACGTCTTTGGAGTGTGGGAGGAAACCGGAGCACTTGGGGAAAACCCAAGTGGTCATGGAGAGAATGTACCCTTATCAGGATCGAACCCGGGTCGCGGGCGCTATAAGGCAGCAACTCTACAGCTGTTAGACAAAAATGCTGGAGTAACTCAGCGGGTCAGACAGCATCTCAGGAGAGAAGGAATGAGTGACGTTTCGGGTCGAGACCCTTCTTCAGACTCAAAAAGAAGGGTCTCTTCTCAAAACGTCACCCATTCCTTCTCTCCTGAGATGCTGCCTGACCCGCTGAGTTACTCCAGCATTTTGTGTCTACCTTTGATTGAAACCAGCATCTGCAGTTTTTTTTCCTAAACTCTACTGCTGTGCCACCCTAATGTAACATCGTGCAGTCTGACCTGGTATTTCAAGCATTTGTCTTGCATTAACAAAGTTTGTAATGTCTGCTCTAAATTTTCTTTCCACTGCCTTAATATTTGATCCTGTTTTTCTTCTTTAATTTTACTTAATTTAAATTTAACTTTCTTGGCTTTTCATGTAACTAATGAGATTGCATCTTAGGATTCGTTTTCTGCCCTGTTAGATATTCTTCTGATATCTGAACACTCAGAGACATTCTGTAATGTTCCTGAAATTGGCACTCTCTTAATTTTACTGATCCCTTAATTACCCTTTCGGAGAATCCTTAACAATATTTTCAAGTCTTACAAAGTTTTTGAAAGTTTTGCTGGTGTGTACTGAAAGTTTGTTCAGATACAATATTAAAACCCAATCAGATAGAACAATTAAATCCTTACAATTTGATTTTGCCTTAAGATTTAACCTGCTGTGCTCAACTAAGAAAGCATCCGATATCTGGTCAACCAAATGCAAATAGCAACTTCCCCCCTCCTTTTGCTTAGTACTTTAGGGTCATTATGGTCATTATGGTCGGCACGGATTCGGTAGGCCAAAGTGCCTGTTTATCATATCATATATACACAGCCGGAAACAGGCCTTTTCGGCCCACCAAGTCCGTGCCGCCCAGTGATCCCCGTACATTAACACTATCCTACACCCACTAGGGACAATTTTCACATTTACCCAGCCAATTAACCTACATACCTGTACGTCTTTGGAGTGTGGGAGGAAACCGAAGATCTCGGAGAAAACCCACGCAGGTCACGGGGAGAACGTACAAACTCCTTACAGTGCAGCACCCGTAGTCAGGATCGAACCTGAGTCTCCGGCGCTGCATTCGCTGTAAAGCAGCAACTCTACCGCTGCGCTACCGTGCCCCCCGATCAAACATTCAGACTTGGGTTGAGTTCAGCCCTTCCATGCCGATCTGGCTGAGAACTTTACCCAGGTCAGCTTGATTTCTGTGATAGTTCCACTTGTTCAGTTTAGTTTATTGTCACATGTACCGAGGTACAGCAAAAAGCTTTTAGTTGCTAACCAATTGGTGGAAAGACAACACATGATCACAATCAGTCCATTTAGATTTTTTATTTATTTATTTATTTATTTCGATTTTTAGAGATACAGCGCAGAAACAGGCCCTTCGGCCCACCGGGTCCGCGCCGCCCAGCGATCCCCGCACATTAACACCATCCTACACCCACTAGGGACAATTTTTACATTTGCCCAGCCAATTAACCTACAAACCTGCGCGTCTTTGGAGTGTGGGAGGAAACCGAAGATCTCGGAGAAAACCCACGCAGGTCACGGGGAGAACGTACAAACTCTGTACAGTACAGTACCCGTAGTCAGGATCGAACCTGAGTCTCCGGCGCTGCATTCGCTGTAAGGCAGCAACTCTACCGCTGTGCTACCGTGCCACCACAGTGCATAGATACATGATAAGGGAATAACATTTAGTGCAAAGTAAAGCCAGCAAAGTCCAGTCAAGGATCAGAGGTAGATAGTAGTTCAGGTCTGCTCTCTGGTTGTGGTAGGATGATTCAGTTGCCTGATATGCCTTGCTTGTATTCCTTGTTAGAGTTAACACACTGAGCCATCTTTCTGAAATCCATTAAAAGTTAGATAATATGCTAAAATTGCCGCACAATATACTTGGTGCGATGAATTCCCAAGCTTTAATGTTGAGATGTTGACACAGATAATGAGTGAGCAGGATTAGCTTTGGACTGTGGCTCAACAAGTAGCAGTCTCACTTCTGAGCCTGAAGATTCAAGATCCAATCCAACAACTGAAGTTGACATTCTTTTAAATTAGATATTAAGCTGAGATACCACTTCCTCTGTCAAGTGGTAAACATCTCATCGTGCAGTTTCATATTTCATACATCTTTTGATGAAAGAATGGGTCGACTAGGCTTATAATCGTTGGAATTTAGAAGGATGAGAGGGGATCTTATGGAATCATATAAAATTCTTAAGGGGTTGGGCAGGATAGATGCAGGAAAAATATTCCCGATATTGGGGGAGTCCAGAAGCAGAGGGGTCACAGTTTAAGAATAAGGGGTCGGCCCTTATTTAGGGCCTGAGATGCGGAAAAACTTTTTCACCCAGAGAATTGTGAATCTGTGGAATTCTCTGCCACAGAAGGCAGTGGAGGCCAATTCACTGGATGTATTCAAGAGGGAGTTAGATAGAGCTCTTAGGACTAAAGGAATCAAGGGATATGGGGTGAAAGCAGGAACGGGGTGCTGATTTTGGATGATCAGCCGTGATCATGTTGAATGGCGGTGCTGGCTCGAAGGGGCGAATGGCCTACTCCTGCACCTATTTGCTATGTTTCTCTGTTTCTATCTTCTTGCATAGAAGAGGGCCATTCAGTCCATTGATTCTGGTTTAAAGAAGATCTGGGCTATCTGCCCACTGTCCTGGTCATCCTCATGGATGCAGATCATCAAGTGATCGCTACATTGCTCTTTGTGGATCTTATCATGCACACATTGGCAGCACTGTTTCCTAAATTACATCAATAGCTATGATTTTAAAAATTGTTTTCTTGGCTGTAAAATGCATTGGACTGCTGTGAAAATTATTAGGCATGCCCAAGCCTTTCTTTTTAAATTTCTCAACCAAATATTCTCTATGGATACCATGAAAAGCCTCCCTCTTCTTCCGAAGCCTAGGGTTTTCTTTTATGTTCGTGGCATAGAGATTGCACAGTGGTGCTATTAATCAGTGAGGGCATCACGTGGCCATTGACCGGGCTACTAAAGTACTCGTGGACGAAGGGAAGAAAAACTGCTTGCATTTATTTACAATCTTTCATGTCTTCAGGATGTCTCCAAATGAATTATTCTTCGACTGTGGTCATTTGTTTTTGTAGGTAAATATAGCAGGCAGTTTACACACAGCAAAGTCCCATAAATGGCAAAATAAGATAAATAGGTTGTTAATCTTCCTCAGTGTTTTTGCATGCATCCAGTAGTAAATGTGCCTTGGATTAATACCTTATTAGAAAGTTAGCACCTTCTATAGTGTAGTATTCACCTGGCACTGCACTAAAATAACTTGAAGTATTAATATTACCTTTGGCATTTTAACCACAAGCTACACTTCAAAAATACTTTTGTGTTCACAATATGCAGAGTGGCGCAGCGGGAAGTGGAGCTGCCTCACAGCGCTAGTTACCTGGGTTTAGATCTGCCTTCCAGTGTTGTCTACGGGGAGTTGGCAGGTTTTCCCTGTGATCACAGTGATTCCTGCCAGCTGATCTGGTTTTCTCCAAAATCTTCATGACTTGTGTAGGAAGGAACTGCAGATGCTGGTTTGTACCAAAGATAGACACAAAATGCTGGAGTAACTCGGCGGGTCAGGCAGCATCTCTGCAGAGAAGGAATGGGTGATGTTTCGGGTCGAGACCCTTCTTCAGACTTCATGACCTGCTGCTGTGAGGTTAATGGCCTTTCAAAAATCCCAAGGTGGTGTGAGATTTAGGAGTGTTCATGTGAATGTTTTGTTTTGTCTTGTATATTATTGCCATGTGTACTGAGGTACAGTAAAAGGCTTTTGTTCGTGTGCTCCCCGGTTAAAGAAAAGATAAATACAATCAAGCTGTCCACAGTGCACAGATAAAGAGTACAGCACGTTGTCCAAATATACAGCACTGAAGTCCAATCAAATCTGATTAAAGATAGTACACAGGTCTCCAATGAGGTAGATGGGAGGTCAGGACCACACTCTAGCTAGTGAGAGGACCGTTCAGTTGCCTGATAATTAATGGGAAGAAACTGCCTCAGAATCTGGAGTACGTATTTTCAAACTTCTATCGCTTTTGCTTGATGGGGAGGGGAGAAGAGGGAGTGACAGGGGTGGGATTGGTCCTTGATATTGCTAGCTGCCTTGCCAAGGCAGCATGAAGTGCTGAGGGAGTCAATGGAAGGGAGGCTGGTTTGTGTGACGGTCTTGGATTTTGAGGTTGTACCCAAAGCAGGCTTTGATGCATCCCGATAAAGATGCTTTCTATAGAAGTTCCTCAGCAGGTTAGGCAGCATCTCGGGAGAGAAGGAATGGGTGACGTTTCAGGTCGAGACCCTTCTTCAGACTGAAGTCTGAAGAAGGGTCTCAACCCAAAACGTCACCCATTCCTTCTCTCCCGAGATGCTGCCTGACCTGCTGAGTTACTCCAGCATTTTGTGAATAAATACCTTCGATTTGTACCAGCATCTGCAGTTATTTTCTTATACTTTCTATAGAAGTTGTTGGGAGGTGTTGGGTGAGAGAACGGGTGGCAGGGAAACAAGTGGGGGGAATAGGGTTGATGGGACCACTCTGATATTCAGCATTGACTTAAATCTTCTATGTCATGTGAAATATTTTATGTAAAGTGATGGGATTCAGAGAGGAAATGAAGGTTTCTTGTGTGTTTCTCTCTTTTCTTACACCGTCCATGTCTTAGCTGACAGCTCTCTCCTCTGAACCAGAAGATTATGAGATCACATCAAGAGAATTACACACACAAATATAAGGTCGGCACCAAAGGAATCTTGAGGTGTCATCTTTTGTGAATGTGAGATATTTTTGTAGCACCATTTTGAGAAGGACAGCATACCTAGAATTTGTAATGTGTTCCAGGGATGAAGCTATTAGCAATTATTTCCATGAAAAGGAAATTGGACTGAAGCATCCGGAGTTTGCACACAGTTCGTTGAAACATTTATGTGAACATTAATTTGCTAGTGGTTGCTGTCTGATACTTTTATCCTTCACAGATTGTGTTGCTGCAGCCATCTCCATTATAATCAATTATAATTATTGTCGATGATCTAACAAAAACTTTAATGATTTAATTCTATTCCCACTGCAAAAAAAGTACCGTAAGCACCAGTTGAATGAGGATTGTGAGCTTCTGATGGAGTACTAAGCCATAATTACTGGTGAACAACCTTTCTGACTCTGAACAAATGAAACATTTGGAATCAGGAGGCAGCCCAGACCATAACACAAGTCATTGAGTAAGAAGGAACTGCAGATGCTCGTTTAAACCGAAGATAGACATAATACGTTGGAGTAACTCAGTGGGTCAGACAGCATCTCTGGAGAAAAGGAAATAGGTGACGTTTTGGGTCGAGACACTTCTTCAGATGAAAATCTTCTTCAGGTCTGAAAAAGGGTCTCGACCAGAAGCATCACCTGTTCCTTTTCTCCAGAGATGTTGTCTGACCCGCTGAATTACTGCGGCTTTTTGTGTCTATCTCCTTTCCATTGACTCCATTTATACCTCGTGCTGCCTCGGCAAGGCCACCTGCATAATCAAGGATGAGTCACTCCCTCTTCTCCCCTCTCCCATCGGTCAAAAGGTAGAGAAGTGTGAAAACGCACACCTCCAGATTCAGGAACAGTTTCTTCCCAGCAGTTATCGGGCAATTGAACCATCCTACCAACAACTAGAGAGGAGCCCTGAACTACTATCTACTGCTTTGGAGACCCTCGGACTATCTTTTAATCAGACTTTACTGGACTTAATCTTGCACTAAACGTTATTCCCTTATGTATATGTACACTGTGAATGCCTGGATTGTAATCATGTACTGCATTGTCTTTCCACTGACTGGTTAGCACGCAACAAAAGCTTTTCACTGTACCTCGGTACACGTGACAATAAACTAAATTAAACCTTTATCTGAGTGAATTGGAATCCACAGTGTTTCAAATATTAAGCATTGTGTATAAGATTCCCTTTTCTTCAGAGCTTAAAACATTAGCTCTGTTATCTTTTTTATAGAATGTGCTTGGCCTGATGAAAGTTCTCAGCGTTTTCTGTTTATGTCTTGACCTCCTTGTTTCAAAATTCTTCCGTCTGATTGGTTCTCAGCCATAAGGCCTGGATGGAGTGAATGTGGAGAGGATTATTCCACTGATGGGAGAGTCTCGGACCAGAGGGCACAGCCTCAGAATAAAAGGACGCACCTTTAGAAAGGAGACGAGGAGGAATTTCTTTAGACAGAAGGTGGTGAATCTGTGGAATTCATCGCCTCCGATGGCTCTGGACATTTGGACAAATGTCAATGGACATTTTTAAGGTGGAGATTGACAGATTCTTGATTAGTACAGGTGTCAGGGTTTATGGGGAGAAGGCAGGAGAATGGGGTTGAGAGGGAAAGATAGATCAGCCATGATTGAATGGCGGAGTAGACTTGATGGGCTGAATGTTCTATGTTTCTATGGACCAAGCTGAAGAAGGTTCTCAACCCAAAACCTCACCTATTCCCTTTCTCCAGAGATGGCCCCTGGCCTGTTGGCTTACTCAAGCTTCTATGTGTCTATCTCAGGTGTAAACCAGCATCTGGAGTTCCATCCTACGCAATGTGGCAAGTGGTGTGTGTGGGTGTGGAGCACGAACACAAGTGACAAGCAAAACTGCGACATTTTAAAAAACTAACACTTGTTTGTGGGGTAAATATTTGAGAAGAACCAGGGGGATAATTTCACAAAATGCTGGAGTAACTCAGCGGGCCAGGCAGCATCTCTGGAGAGAAGGAACGGGTGACGTTTCTGGTCGAGACCCTTCATAGAAACATAGAAAGTAGGTGCAGGAGTAGGCCATTCGGCCCTTCGAGCCTGTACGCACCGCCATACAATATGATCATGGCCGATCATCCAACTCAATATCCTGTACCTGCCTTCTCTCCATACCCCTTCATCCCTTTAGCCACAAGGGCCACATCTAACTCCCTCTTAAATATAGCCAATGAACTGGCCTTCATCAGACTGTTCCTTCCTACACAAGGGGATAATTTTCATGCTCTCGTTCTAAAACGGTGCCAGGGGATCCACTTAGTCCTTGATCGAGTGCATTGTATCTAAGTGTTTTTATTTTTGATGGGGGGGGGGGGGGGGGGATTTACCGGTCACATACTGGACAGTAGTGTTTCCTGGAACAAGGGATGCGGTTCAGAAGAACTCCAGAAGCCGCAGAGAGTGCTTTGGGGGGACATTCCCAGGGCCGGCAGAAGCCAGTCTTTCTTCCCATGGGATCCTTGCTTCTCCCCCTTGGAGAGCGCTGGTGATCACAGCGCCCGTGTTATGTCCCGGACCCCTCTCCTCTCCTCTCCCACCAGGTTTAACCCCCCCCCCCCCCTGCTCGCAGATACATACAGCCCGGCCCCGTGTAACCCGAGATAGACACAGCATGTTGGAGTAGCTCAGCGGGGCAGGCAGCATCTCTGGGGGGAGGGAATGGATGGCTGGAGTTTCGGGTCCAGACCCTTCTTCACAATCAGACCCCCCCTCGCAGATACAGCCCGGCTCTGTGATCCGCGTCCACCTCCCTCCCTCCTTCCCTCCTCCTCCCTCCCTCCTTACCCCTCCCTCCCTCCTTTCCTCCCTCCCCTTCTTCCCTCCCTCCTTCCCTCCTCCTCCCTCCCTCCTTACCCCTCCCTCCCTCCTTTCCTCCCTCCCCTTCTTCCCTCCCTCCTTCCCTCCTCCTCCCTCCCTCCTTACCCCTCCCTCCCTCCTTTCCTCCCTCCCCTTCTTCCCTCCCTCTTTCCCTCCCTCCCTCTTTCCCTCTTTCCCTCCCTCCCTCTCCTTCCCTCCCTCTCTTTCCCCCTCCCACTCTCTTTCCCCCTCCCTCCCTCCCTCCCTCTCTCTCTCTCTTTCCCTCCCTCCCTCCCTCCCTCCCTCTCTCTCTCTTTCCCTCCCTCCCTCCCTCCCTCTCTCTTTCCCTCCCTCCCTCCCTCTTTCCCTCCCACATCTGCGGCCAGCCAGCTCCCGGCCCCTGACACCAGCCCCGGCCCAGCGCTCCGCCCCTCCTGTGATTGAAGGAGGGAGGGAGGGAGGTCGCTGCCAGTTTTGCGGAGGCTGGCGGCGGGGAGAGAGAGAGAGAGAGAGGGAGGGAGCGGGAGCGGGAGGAGAGAGGGAGAGAGCGGGAGGGAGAGAGAGAAAGAAAGAGAAAGAAAGGGAGGGAGGAGAGAGCAGAGAAAAGAAGGGAGGAGAGAGGGAGGGAGGAGAGAGAGGAGAAGGAGAGAGGAGAGAGAGAGGGAGGAGAAAGAGAGGGAGGAGAGAGGAGAAGGAGGGAGGAGAAGGAGGGAGGAGAGAGAGAGGGAGGAGAAAGAGAGGGAGGAGAGAGGAGAAGGAGGGAGGAGAGAGAGAGGGAGGAGAGAGGAGGGGAATGGAATAGAGGGAAGGAGAGGAAAGAGAGAGAAGAGGAGAGGAGAGGAGCGCATCTCATCGCAGCGTGTGGTGTGGCGTGTGGTGTCCAGGGCGAGTGGGCGGTGGGACAGACCTGTGTTGGGGAGCGGGGCTGTGGACGTCTGTAGCCGGCGGAGGGACCCGGCCTCCCGGGGTAGAGACCGCACTCGCACCCACCCCGTGTCCGTGTGTCCCTGTGTGTGTGTGTGTGTGTGTGGGGTGGAGCAGAGCGCCGGGCCGGGCCGGGCCGTGGGATAGAGTGAGAGTGCCAGTGGATCCACGCTCCCCTTCACTCAGCATGGACCCGGGATTGTGCTCTCGCAGCGCCGCGGCGCCGCCGCCACTCCTCCTCCCCCTGCTGCTACTCGCCGCTGCCCTGCCAGGTAAGAACCGGACAGGGAGACACAACACACACACACACACACACACACACACACACAGACACACACACACACACACACACACACACACACACACACACACACAGACACACACACACACACACACACACACACACACACACACACACACACACACACACACACACACACAAACACAAACACACACACACACACACACACACACACACAGACAGACACACACACAACACACACACCGCCTTTTAAATAAGAGATGGGGGAGATGAACTGGGGGAGAGAAGAAACTAGCAGAGACTGGGGAAAAGAGGGGATAGATGGATGGCTGGATGTGGTCAGAGAGGGGGGGGGGAAGAGAGAGAGGGGTTGAGACGGAGAGAAGGCGGAGAGGGAGAGAGGGGCAGAGAGAGAGAGGGGGAGAGAGAGAGGGGAGAGGGAAAGGGGCAGAGAGAGGGAGATAGGGGGTTGAGGCAGAGAGAGGGGGAGAGGCAAGGAGGGGGAGGGAGGGCGAGGGGGAGAGAGGGGGAGAGGAGGAAAGAGAGAGGAGAGGGGGAAAGAGAGAGGAGAGGGGGAAAGAGAGAGGAGAGGGGGAAAGAGAGAGGAGAGGGGGAAAGAGAGAGGAGAGGCGGAGAGAGAGAGTTGGGGCATTATTTGAAGTCGTATCACTTGGTAAGGTCTGCAACCAACGTCACATCACCAGCCTGCACTTTAATCAGGAGAATCCTTCGCGTGTAGCAGTTTGCTCGCAGTTATTGTTTTTGTACAGATCTGCCGAGATGATGCTAACTCGATTTATTAATGGGGCAAAATGTGAATTCCAACCACAAAAAAAAAGATCTGAAATGGTCCTCCCATACATATATAGTCATCTCCAAACAGCGATGAGTCATGTAACAACATTTAATGATGGCTCGTTTTGATACGTTTGCAAACTGTGTGTGTTTCGAGCCCCTTTGACTAACATTAAAAGAATAAACGGAATTCTTTACAAATATTCAGTGCAGCTGCAAGCTGGGGCCAGGCAGAGTGAGGCCGGTGATGTGGGCTTTAATGTTGCAATGCTTATCCCCACACTGCCTTCTCTGAGCCGAGCGTTTGTTTCCCCAGCCATTGGAATTCTCTGCTATCTGTTGCAACCCAGCAGGGGGTTGAAGGCTGGGGAGAGCAGGGGGGTGGGGGTTGTGTTAATGCAAAGGATTAGTCGATTCTGTAGGGCGTGTACGGCCACATCATCTATTTTGCCCCTGAGATTCTTCATTAGCTTAAATTCCATGACTTGAACGAGGGTTATTACACCGGAGAAAAGGCAGGAGGAGATCTGATACATTCCTCCAGCCTCGGCGACTGTGTGATCCCCAATTTTCAAGCACCCCCCTTCTCCGGCCATTCATTTTTCCATCTGTTTTCTGCACCCCTTGGTCTTTCCAATTTAGTTTCAAGTTGCAATCGGGCTCTGTTCCCCCCCCCCCTTCCTCCCTGCTGAGACATCTCCCTGTAATGTTCCTTGCCAAAGTCAATTGTTTAGTGCCTTTAATGTCAGATCCGTGAGCTTTGATAGACATTTCTGTCTGATCTGGAGTGCCTGTGTTCTCTGTCTCAAAGCTTACAGTGCTCTGATTCCTGTTGAAGGCAGTATAAATGAAACCCTCTATTGATGTTTTATGCCTCATTGCTACATTTACAAGCCATTGAATACCGTCTCTGAAAGTCAATCTTTTCATTGTATTAGTCTATTAACATGTGAATGCTCTTTTTATACCTAAGGATGTGAATTGGCAAAACACGTTCATACAGATATTTTAATATCATGGATTGAGTTTTAATATCTTGGATTGAGTTGTAATCTGTCAGATCGAGTTTCAAAATCTTGTATTGAGTTTTTCCAATTAATATTATGAACAGCTTGAAATAATTTTCTGGTTTAATCTCTTATTTGATGCAGGAGGTATAACTTAATCCATCGGTGAAGTGCCTTGTAGTGGTTTATGCTGTGAAATGTTACATTGGCTGTGAATGAATTTGGATTTTTGTTTGTTATTTGTCTGGCGGCAGGCTTGATTATTGGTATTTTGTTTGTGCGTCATTAAAAATTGTTGAGCTCTCAATCGGAGCCTTTGCTGTGAGTGGGTAAGGGGACATTAGGCATTGTCAGTCTCTCTGACTCTTTGAGATATGTTCAGTTTGTTTCTGTTATATTGCCTCGGGCTTTGAGTGGTGCTGGGGCTGGACTCCATTTATTTTTTTCCCCTGCACTGTGCAATGCACCATTACCATTATGGTGGTGTGCACCGAGAATGTGATTGTGTAGATGGCATCAAAACAACAACTGACATAAGCCGGAACATTTCTGAGAATGCACAAAAGGACCAAATTACTTTGTACGACAGCCTGCGAGTGATTTATACTGAGCCTCCGTCCTTCTCCATCACGTTCAATTGTTTTGCTGCCAATGCTCAACTGGGCACATTGCTGGGAAAGTGAGTGGGAGGAATGAGATTATTTGGAAGCCACGCAGAAATAAATGTGTATGTTCCACGTATATATTCAATTACGTTTTGATAATCCCATGCCAGTTGACAGAGAGACCGAGGCAAACATTCGGGTGCACTCTGCTGTGTGAAACTGCTGAACACAGATTCACCGCGGGTCTGTTCTTGCAGTTAAGGTGAAGCATCATCAGAGACCCACACCACCCTGGCCATACACTCATCTCACCCCAGCCATCAGGAAGAAAGTACAGGAGCCTGAAATCTGTAACACCCAGGCTTCGGAACAGCTTTTCCCTACAGCCATCAGGCTATTAAACTGCAACCTTCAAGAAGCTCTGAACCATATAGACTTGGGGGCATTGGCTTTGTCGTTTTGCACTATTCTTATTTGTTTGTTTTTTATGTGCAAATACACATATATATATATACATACATATATATACATACATATACTGAATACACATATATATACATACATATATATATACATACATGTATATACATACACACACACACACACACACATATATATATATATGTGTGTGTGTATATGTATATGTATATACATATATGTATGTATATGTATGTCTATATATGTGTATTCAGTGTGTATATATATATACTGAACTTTTAATATATATAAGAAAATAACTGCAGATGCTGGTACAAATCGAAGGTATTTATTCACAAAATGCTGGAGTAACTCAGCAGGTCAGGCAGCATCTCAGGAGAGAAGGACACACACACGCACATATATGTGTGTGTGTATATATATATGTGTATATATATGTATATATATAAAATAAAAAAGTGTGAGGAATGGGCCCAACGGGTCCACTTGGTCTAGTATATATATATATATATATGTATATATATATAAAGTTCAGTATATATATAGATATGTATATATATTAAAAGTTCAATATATATACTGAACTTTTTCCCCCATTTATATTGTTTACAGTGTCCTGTGTTTACATGCGCTGTTGTGCTACCGTGAGTAAGAATGTTATTGTTCTATCTGGGACACAGGATAATAAAACACCCTCTCAAATGAATGTTGGTGTAACTCTACATGGATGTTGTGCAGAGACAAGGATTGGCACTGCACTGGTGCAGTTCAAATATCTGCCAGGACTAGAAAGGGAAAAGGTAACTCCGTGAAACTGGCAGCGGTGGATGTGTGAACAACCGTCAAAATGCGTTGAAGCGTCTGTCTATTGACGTCGCCTGTAGGCGACTAAGCTGCTAAACAATCGGGGAGGGGGGGGGGTCACTTCTAAAGGTAGAAAGCAGAGTAGGCATGTGGGATCTCCTGATTTATGCAGCCTCCCCCCTTCTCTAGAAACTCGCATTCTCTTCCTTTGTAGGCCATCCCCTGCCTCGATCGTGAATAATGAGTTTCCCCACAGAGATTTCTCGTGCTCAACAGTCACCAAATGTTTGGATAATATCGATTAATTTGAGAGCAGTATGCCGCTTTTTATATGTAAAAATTGAAAATGTTCACAAGGGCTTAACAAGTAAACAACCGATCACCGTCTGTGCAGTTGGTTAACAGTCAACGTTTTGGGAGGTAGCGTGGCAAGAGTATAGGGTGAATGAACATTTATTATAGGTAGACACAAAATGCTGGAGTAACTCGGGCAGCATCTCTGGAGAGAAGGAATGGGTGATGTTTCGGGTCGAGACCCTTCTTCAGACTGATGTCAGGGGAGGGGGCGGAGTCATATATCATATCATATATATACAGCCGGAAACAGGCCTTTTCGGCCCACCAAGTCCGTGCCGCCCAGCGATCCCCGTACATTAACACTATCCTACACCCACTAGGGACAATTTTTACATTTACCCAGCCAATTAACCTACATACCTGTACGTCTTTGGAGTGACGTCTTTGGAGTCCCGCCCCCTCCCCTGACATCAGTCTGAAGAAGGGTCTCGACCCGAAACGTCACCCATCCCTTCTCTCCCGAGATGCTGCCTGTCCCGCTGAGTTACTCCAGCATTTTGTGTCTACCTTCGTTTTAAGCCAGCATCTGCAGGTTTCTTTCCCTGCACATTTATTATATTGACATTCACTGATGCACATGACTCACCTTAATCGTTCCCACAATATCTTTATTGCTGCATTTTCTTCGACTGTAACTGTAATTCTTTTTGTGCACAACCCGCAGGCATTGCCACTTTCATTTCACTGCACATCGAGTATGTGTATGTGACAAATAAATTTGACTTGACTTGACTGCATGCTTATCGGCAGATGGGTGGGTGGGTGGGGGAGGGAAGATTGGGCGGGCAAGGGGGATGAGTGCCAAGGAGAAGACTAGCAACTTTGCATCAGTGGCCCGGCTATTGTAGGACGTAGGATTTGCGCCTCAGTAATCCAGTTCTCCCCACCACCCCCCGTTAATTCCAGCTTCTCCTGCATGTCATTGAGATGCTTATTGTCAATGGCGTAAGTTCACAACAGTTCATTAAGTCACCTTGTTGATGTCCCAACTGAGCTGGCTTCTCATCCTGTGTCATCTGGTCAGAGAGACATATATTGATACAGTGTGGAAACAGGCCCTTTGGCCCAACTCGCCCACGCCGGCCAACAATGTCCCAGATACCCCAGTCCCACTTGCCTGCGCTTGGTCCATAACCCTTCAAACCTGTTCCATGGTGTGATGAGAAGATTAATATTTCATCCGGATGTCTTGTGTATGGATGCCAAGTAGCCGAGTGCTTGTAAAATGATGGAAAAAAAGAAGGGTGATGTAGCTCACGAGGAACATGTCCATCTGCAACATGATTGCCAATGCATCATTGACACTAACTACTCAAGGGTCTCGACCCGAAACGTCACCCATTCCTTCTCTCCTGAGATGCTGCCTGACCTGCTGAGTTACTCCAGCATTTTGTGAATAAATACCTTGGATTTGTACCAGCATCTGCAGTTATTTTCTTATACTAACTACTCTTGGGTAGCTGTGATTTAGATATGGCTGAGATGGGCAGCTGTTCAGAAGGAATGATTTCAAGAGAGAATCACAGTCCCTTCACGAACTGTATATTCAACTATTCAGAACAATTAGGAAAATGGTGTTAA
Organism: Rhinoraja longicauda; assembly: GCF_053455715.1. Taxonomy (NCBI): domain Eukaryota; kingdom Metazoa; phylum Chordata; class Chondrichthyes; order Rajiformes; family Arhynchobatidae; genus Rhinoraja; species Rhinoraja longicauda. The sequence continues at coordinate 3,605,352 of NC_135984.1, forward strand.
TTGTTGCTGTATGTCAGTTTTTGAGTTCACCTAAGACAGACACAAAAAGCTGGAGTAACTCAGCGGGTCTGGCAGCATCTCCGGAGAAAAGGAATATGTGACTTTTGGGGTCGAGACCCTTCTCTTCTTCAGACTGAGCCATTTTTTTCAGACATTTTGAGTTCACCTTATCTTTGTTTGTTTAATAAAAATAGATCAGTTTTGTGGTTGTACCCTGGACCAAAAAAAGGTGTATTTTGAATGTGCTTAAAATGGGAAAATTAAGTATAACTAACTTTGATCTGGGTGTGTCAATGTCCATTTTTCATTGCCTGGAGTTTACCTTCACCAGTAGGGTTGCCGACCGTCCAGTATTAGCCGGGACATCCCGTATTTTGGGCTAAATTAGTTGGTCCCATACGGGACCGCCCTTGTCCTGTATTAGTAGGGTTGCCAACTTCCTCACTCCCAGATAAGGGACAAAGGGTTCTCAATCCACTCACAGGCCCCGGACAGACTTTCACTTGAGAGTTAATTCCGGCACCAGAAGACTCCAATGGCATAAAGAGCTTCCTAAAGGCAGTGTTGATGTTGAAAGAGACAAGTGTCCATAATAAATAGAGGAAGACTTTGGGCTCTCAACAAAAAAAAACAAGCATCTAAATTGGCTATGTTAATAAAAAAAGACATTTTAAGAACATGTTTGAAAAGTCTCCTGTCAGACATTTTTATGCTCTGAACTATATTTGTAAATGCTTGGAAGTATTTTATGTGTTCGGTGAGCGGCAATTCGTTAAACAAGAGATTGTTTTTACAATGAGGATATGAAAAAAATATTGAAAATAATAAAAACTACAAATCAAATGGCGGCCGCCATTGGTAGAGCGGGAGCACGTGGCCGCTGGCTGGGCGAGGTCACGTGGGGCGCTGGGCGGTGACGTCACCTTGTCCCGTATTTGGGAGTGAGGAAGTTGGCAACCCTATATCGCTCTTCACTGTTCATGCCTGTGTCGACATGTAGCAGTAGAATTCAATCTGCCAAGCCTGTGGATAGATTGTGGACTAGGCAAACATTAGAAACTGGAACCCTCATTACGAAATACTGCTGGATTTGCAGTCATTGAATTTAGTTTTATGGCCTCTGTATTGAGAGGCAGTAACGTCGGAATTAAATCTTGTAAATTCCAGAGTATTGCCCCTTTGCAGCACTTTTTAACTTGGGAATGATAGATTAGAGCTCTTTAGACTATGTTTTTAAGGGAACTACTAGCTGCTGATTTGTAGTTTTTATTATTTTCAATATTTTTTTCATATCCTCATTGTAAAAACAATCTCTTGTTTAACGAATTGCCGCTCACCGAACACATAAAATACTTCCAAGCATTTACAAATATAGTTCAGAGCATAAAAATGTCTGACAGGAGACTTTTCTTAAAATGTCTTTTTTTTATTAACATAGCCAATTTAGATGCTTGTTTTTTTTTGTTGAGAGCCCAAAGTCTTCCTCTATTTATTATGGACACTGTCACTTTCAACATCAACACTGCCTTTGGGAAGCTCTTTATGCCATTGGAGTCTTCTGGTGCCGGAATTAACTCTCAAGTGAAAGTCTGTCCGGGGCCTGTGAGTGGATTGAGAACTGGGCCTTCCCTCTACCACTCCTTCTAATAATCCCAAGAGGGAGAGAGGGTGGTGAATCTGTAGGATTCATTGCCATAGAGGGCTGTGGAGGCCGTCTATAGATATTTTTACGGCATAGATAGATAGATTCTTGATTAGTTCGGGGTTACGGGGAGAAGGCAGGAGAATGTGGTGAGAGATAGATCAGCCATGATTGAATGGCGGAGTAGACTTGATGGGCCGAATGGCTTAATTCTGCTCCTATCGCTTACGATCTTATGAACCCTTCTCAGTCAGGCTTTCAGCATTTAATTTTTTGGGGCTTTTTTTCCCCTTTGCCTCTTCAATTTTGCTGTCCTGTTATGCATGACCTTACTGACACCCCTCCCTAATTTGACAGACATCCAGTCGTTTCTGGGGTCCCCTTAGTGTAAGTGGTGATCTTGCACTCTTCCTCTCCTCCCACACCTGCCTTGCGTCATCTTTGATGAGGGCAATTTGTAGACCAGGTGTAATTGTTTAGCCTGATGAATAATTCAGTTAACTGCATGTCCGAGGTTGTTAATCAGCATTGGTTCACTGATTGTGTGGTTTATTAATAGTGGTCCTGGCCACATTTGGAGTTGCTATATCCACAGTTTTCTTTTAGTAATGGGTGGTGGAAGGTATCTTATCTTCTCTTCTTCCACAACAGAGCAGGGCTGAGATCTATCAAAGGTGCTTGCTTCTATTTGCTTCCCTGTATGAGATTTACTGAAGTAATAATCCTGACAGTGTGGTGGTCTACATTATGGGTCAAGCCCTTGAAGAAACCTTTAAGTCGCCTGTTGGCAGCGGAGATAATACATTGATGTCCTTATAGTTGTAGAGCAAAACTGTGGCCGTATGAGATTGGGTAATCTGAGGTTTTGTGGGCACAGCTGTGCCGATGGCGTGGTTGGACCAGTGACCTTGCTGTTCCACAAGAGCAAATCCAAACTGGTCAAGATGTATGTGCTTGGAGCAGGATGGGCACAGCTAGGCGGCTTGAACGCTGGCGAATGGAGGTGGAGACGAGGAGGAATTTATTTACCAGAGGGTGGTGAATTGTTGAATTCATTGCCACAGACGGCTGTGAAGGCCAAGTCATTGGGTATTTTAAAGCAGAGATTGATAGGTTTTTTGATTAGTAAGGGCGTCAAAGGTTATGGGGAGAATGGAGTTGAGAGGGGAAAAATAGTTAAACCTTGATCAAATGGTGGACTAGATGGGCTGAATGTCCTGATTCTACTCTTGTATCTTCTGGTGTGTGCTTTTATTCTTGAGTCAATGTAACTTGCAAACCCGATAATTATTACTTTACTTTACTTTATATGGTGTTATGAATAAATTGGCTGTTTCCCCATTTGAAACAAAGGCTAAATTTCAACAGGACATGGAGAGTTGGTAAGTGGCCAATGGTTGTGCAAAATGTTATATAATTGTCAATTTTTGTTATCACTTGTAGTTTGTATCTCGGCACAGAAATTTATTCTCAAACTATTTAAGTTGCCGAGTTAAAGTTTCTGTTACATTATGATCTGGGCCATTGATTTCACAATCTAAGTCTCCTGTTGCATTTGAGCTTCTTGTTCCAGAATCCTTATCGGAATGTACAAGGCTACATCTGCAGATGTATCCATGTTTTCCATAGTAACGTTAAAATAGTAACGTTCACAGACAAAGCATTTGGAAGAGATTTTGGAAGCTCTCTTCTCTCAATTTCCCATGGCTAATCCCTCCCCCAACTCTGCTAGTGCTATGACTTTCTGTTTTAGATTGTAGCGTTGTACCCCTCCCTCTCCCCCTTCGATATGGGTTGTCCTTTGGGAAACGGTCATTGTACTGCTGAAAACACTGAGCCTCTCAGGCCATACATCATTCCAATTAGTGCAGTTTATTGAGAGGAACCAGGACAGCAAATGACTGAACTCCATCGAGGCGTGAGGAACGCTATCATCTCCCTGGTGAACCACGTTTGGAAGCTTGAAAACAAATCCCCATCTCTCCGTTAGAAGCTGCGTGACGCTAGTCTGTCATCTCTTCCCACTCCGCCAGTGCAGGGCCTGATGTGAACTGAGCACTGGATAGATGTATAGGCAAAGGTTTAGTTTATTGTCACGTGTACCGAGCGAGGTACAGTGTAAAGCTTTTGTGTGCTAACCGGTCAGCGGAAAGGCAATACAAGATTACAATCTTGCCACCCACAGTGTACGGATACAAGACAAAGGGAATAACAGGAATAACGTTCAGTGCAAGATAGAGGCCAGTAGACCCATAACGTTGACTGTTTCTCTTTCCATTGATGCTGCCTGACCTGGGTTCTTCCAGCACGTTTCACTTTTGTTTCCAATTTCCAGCACCAGAAATAATTTTGATCTTTGGGGATTGCCTGGAAAGTTATTGGGAATCAAGGGATAAGTGAACATCATAGGAAGTTAAGGGAAAAGTAATGCCTCACTTAGGACTGACTTGAATCTGAGAGTTCAAATGAAGGTATTTGCTGCTTCGAGCCTCTGCTGTTTTATGGTGCATGCGGGTGCCATGTATGTGGATTTTATTCATAGGTGTATGTTCAGTGTTTAACTTGGACTTACTGGCATGGCCTGTGTACCTTATTAGTAAGGTTTATTGTCACGTGTACCGAGGTACAGTGAAAAGCTTTTTGTTGCATGCTAATCGTTCAGAGGAGAGACTATACATGATGACAATCGAGCCGTCCACCGTGGACAGATGCAGGATAAAGGGAACAACGTTTAGTGTAAGGTAAAGTCTCATTAAAGACATTCCGAGGGTCTTCAATCAGGTAGACGGTAGCTCAGGACCGCTCTCTAGTTGGCGAGAGGACGGTTCAGTTGCCTGATAACAGCTGGGAAGAAACTGTCCCTGAATCTGGAGGTGGTGCGTTATCACGCTTCTGTACCTCTTGCCTGTGAGGGGGGGGGGGGGGGGGAGAGGGTGAATGGTGCATGCAGCCAGAGTGCTGCCCATCTATCTGTCGGATGTTCCCACTGTAGCAGAGCAGCAAACCTTTTTTCAGACTCAGGAGTTTAGTTGACAACGAGTTGGAATTGTTTTAATTCGACTGATGCAGTTGTTCCTGATTTTGCCAAATACGATATCGTGCTTCAGTAACTCCGACTGTTGTAGCCTCCTGACTGCATCCCTGCGGCTGCAGTGATGGATTGAAGGCCTCATTATCTGCAAGTGTGCAGTGCGGGACAGGCAGCTGATTTCTCAATTTAGTCGTTAATAGGAAGTGGTGAAATTGGATTGTAATGGTCATTAACAGGTCTGCTCCTATTATCCTTGAACCTGTAGTTACCCCGGGGAGACTACAGATTGAAACAAGAAAATGGATTGCCTTTTGAAGGCATTTGGAGATAGTGGCCAGTTTTCAGAAGTTATCTATCTCCTGTAGGCTTGTCTTCTGGTCGGACAGTGTGGATAAAGACAGGGCGTTGCCGCTGGGGTGGTGTCAAACCTGATATGTAGTTCTGGTCATATCCTGATGTAAGATGCTTTTACTAACTTTAGAGTTGATGTCAAAGTCAGAGCAATTTGTTCTTGTCTATCATCTCTGTGCTTAACAATAATTGGGTTTAATGGCCAGGCTAATTTAAGCAGGAGGGCTTTGCTTTTTTGGATTATTGGCAATAGAAGTCGGCTTCCTCAGCAGAGGCTGGTTTACTGAGAGTCCTGGTCACCATGTATTGCAAAGTTAATGAACGCCGGCAAGGAAATAGAATGGCAGGCTATTAATGGTCATCCCAATGCCTCCTCTTGGCCCAACTCTCCCAGATGGTGTCCCGGTCGGTCTTCAGCTGAAATGCATCTCGGAGGTTCTTCAAATCCAGACGTCGTCATTACAATTCACCCAGGAGCGCTGTGGGAGTCATTAACACTGCCTCTGTGTGCTGCAGGAACGGGCAGACGTCTTGGAGTGTCCTCTACGTCTCAAAAGGGACTCTGCTTCACTCCTCTTCAAGGAGTGCAGTGACTGAAATGAGGGACCTGCAGATGCTGGTTTAAATCGAAGGTAGACACAAATTGCTGGAGCAACTCGGACCCGCTGAGTTACTCCAGCATTTTGTGTCGACCACTCGTTGGGAGTTGAGTGCCTTCCTCCAGGCAGGAGGAGCTCTCCCAACTTGCTCAGCTCCACACGCAATGAACAAGTATTGTTGAGACGAGCAATTGAGCATGGGCCTCCACTGCACCTCGCTGAGCAGGTCTGGTCCCCACTGCAGGATTGTTGGCTGATTGCCTTCCCGCAGATTACTTGCAGTAGTCACTGCTATCCACACACAGCTTGCTTTTTGGTGCTCGCCTTCAATTATTACCAATTTTTAGAAAGGAGATTAATGAGGAATTTCTGAGGTCCGAGGGTGGTGAATCTGTGGAGTTCATTGCCATGGAAGGCAGTGGAGGCCGTGAATGTGTTCGTTTAAGGTGGAGAAATAGATTCTTGATTAGTACGGGTGTCAGGGGTTTTGGGGAGAAGGCAGGAGAATGGGGTTGAGAGGGAAAGATAGATCGGCCATGATTGAATGGCGGAGTAGACTTGATGGGCCGGATGGCCTAATTCTGCTCCTGCAGCTTATGAACTTGTGAAGTGTTTACCCATGTCGGCATTTACTCAAGTCTGCGGTGAACCTTCCGTCAGTACCTTGGCAGGGGCTGGAATGGGCAGCATGCGTGATGTCAGTCCTCTGTCGATTGTGCCAGCTTTGGAGAAAGTAAACTGCAAGCCCCGTGCTTTATTAAATTGCTTTAGAAACTGCTGCGCAATTAAAGGTCCATTTGACGCACCAGGTCCCCAAGGCAGAATTGTAAGAGTCCTAATCATATAATGAATATTGTCTAAAGCTGTCTCACTCTGCTTGTGTCGTGCTTCGCAGTAAGTAATGCATAAAGTGCTATGTTATTCATTAAAGTTAGCCCCTCTGAACCTGCTAATTTGATTGAAGATGCTTAATTATTAAAATGTGCATCGTTATGGAGAATAAAATATCTGCAGCATTCCTTTGACTAAGGTACGGATTACTTTTATTGGACTGATTTGACTTTGCAGATTAATTACTTAATTACAATAGAGACCAGCATCTGGTTGACAAAGAATAATAAATAACATTAACATTGAATTTTGGACTGCAAACTGAATAGTGAATGCTGGGCATGGTAGTGAATTGCAAATGGAAATTGGCCTGAAGTTTCCGTGTCCAATGTGCTTGCTGGCTCACAAAAATAATTGGGCTTTATTAAAGATTTTGGTTTTGGGCAAACTGCAGTTGACCAGAATGAAAGTTGTATCTTGCAGCCAAGGGATACTTTTTCCTTGTTTGTAAATGCATTATTGATAAGTCGCAAAATGTAGGGCAGTTTTAAAAGCAGTAAAATGAGTTGGAGTGAAGGCGCTGAGAATGACAAAACTGAGGCAACTCTGTGGCAGTAGTTGGCATCACTGTGTCAGATTAACATGGACAGGAAGCATTTGAGATTTTATTGACCTTCGAAAAGATTTGCAGTAACAAAACAGCAGATTTAGTTTGGAGTTACAGCGTGGAAATGGGCCCTTTGGTCCATGCTGGCTATCGATCACTCACGCACTAGTTCTGTTGTTATCCTACTTTTGCAAGCTACACACTAGGGGAACTTTACAGAAGCCAATTAACCTACAAACCTGCGTGTTTTTGGAACACGGGGGGAAACCAGATCAACCAGAGAAACCCCATGCGGTGGTGACGGGGAGAACGTGCAAACTCTGCGCAGGCAGCACCCGTAGTCGGGTTTGAACCTGGGTGTCTGGCGCTGTGAGGCAGCAGCACTACCAATGCGCTGCCTGTCAAGAAAACACTGCAAGTATGCTGTAGGTTACAACCCCCCTGACCTGAGTGAGTGCTGATGTTGGGAGTGAGTGAGCAATTTCGCTCTTGAGGTTGACCAACTTTGTACAGTTGTCCTTTCCTTATTGAAAATCCATAATTGAATGGATTTTCTTTGATCTTTGAAACACCAGTGACCACTGGATTGCTGGTAAAGTAAGTACTACCTCACTGCTTGTGTATGCACTGGTCCAGCAGCTTTGAGTCACACTTACCACCTTGTCCAACCCTGCTGCATTTGCACGTGTGTCCTATGAGAGGAATCCTTCAAAGTTAAAATTAAACTCCATATTAAACCTGTGGTCACGGTTTATCTTTTGTCACGTGCCTAGTGTTTCTTGGACAAAGGTTTATAGTTTTGTGGTGGCACGGTGGTGCAGAGATAGAACTGCTGCCTTACAGCGCCAGAGACCCGGGTTTGATCCTCACTATCTGTACAGAGTTTGTATGTTCTCCCTGTGATCGCATGGGTTTTCTCCTGGTGCTCCAGTTTCATCCCACACTCTAAAGACATGCAGGTTTGTAGGTTAATTGGCTTTGGTAAAAATTGTAAATTGTCCCTGGTGTGTGCTTGTGTGACAGGCGTCGCTGGTCGGCACAGACTTGGTGGGCCGAAGGGCCTGTTTCTGCACTGTATGTCTAGACTAAACTTTACTAAGCTCTTGAGTCAAATTAGAATTTGGTTCACTCATTCCAAGTGCTGATTGATTTTAATTTGTGTGTATGTTTAAATTTATTTTGTTAATTCCACGATGCTTTGCACATTCTTGTTGTGGCTTCCTACCTTTGATAGTCTGCAAGGTCACACCATTACTTGAAGAAGGGTCTCGACCCGAAACGTCACCCATTCCTTCTCTCCCGAGATGCTGCCTGACCTGCTGAGTTACTCCAGCATTTTGTGAATAAATACCTTTGATTTGTACCAGCATCTGCAGTTATTTTCTTATACCATTACTTGATCAAATCATTGAGTCAAGGAGCCTAAGTGAACTAGAAGCTTGATCTTTCCAAGAAACGTCCAGGCATTAAAACTCCATGCACAGGCTCTCTATAAAGTGACCGGAGGGAATAGGAGATTGGCCAAACAAATTGCTCTGAAGCATGAAGGCAGTAAATATCCTGCATTTCATTGTTTGCCGGGCAGTGTTCCCAGTTATTACGGAAGTCCGTGGTTGTTTGGATGAAAGTTGAGGTCTCCTAATGGCAGTCCACTGATTTGGAAGCAACATAATAATTGGTCTAATTTCTGCTCTGTAGGCCTCAGATTTCTGCAACATCAATATTTGTTTGCTAATGTTTGTGTGGGTAATTGGTGGGAGCTCTTCCTAGTTTGCCACTGGCACAGAGTGGTGATGGGCTGCTAGCGAGAGTGTTAAGCACAACGCAAACCTTGCTCTTTAAAGACCTTCTTGCAGTCGGGCTGTTGATATGGGATATGGGCTATTAAATTTTCGCTATCACTATCAAATGGCAGGAGAGCACGAGCCGAATGTGTTTGAACTTTGATTCCAACGATTATGGGAATTAGCACTGTTTTAATGACTGATTCAGCTGTTTGAACCCAGCCAACAGACATGACATGACCTGTGAGATCATCACTAAGCTAGCTTCATAGAAAAATAGATGCAGGAGTAGGCCATTCGGCCCTTCGAGCCAGCACCGCCATTCAATATGATCATGGCTGATCATCTAAAATCAGTACCCCATTCCTGCTTTTCCCCCATATCCCTTGATTCTGTTAGCCCTAACAGCTAAAGTTAGCTCTCTCTTGAAAACATCCAGTGAATTGGCCTCCACTGCCTTCTGTGGCAGAGAATTCCACAGATTCACTAACTCTCTGGGTGAAAATGTTTTTCTTCATCTCAGTTAGGAATAAGGGCCTACCCCTTATTTCTAAACTGTGACTCCTGGTTCTGGACTCCCCCAACATGGGGAATATTTTTCCTGCGTCTAGCCTGTCCAATCGTTTAAAAATGTTATGTTTCTACAAGATCCCCTCTCATCGTTCTGACTTCCAAGGAGGTCAATTTGTCACTGCCTCGTGGTCCCACTGGCACACTGACACATTTATTTTTGTCCGTAATAATGGGTGAAATTCACCTTTTGGTTGTTAAATGTGGTGGGGCACAGTCTACCTGCTCTGAAGCTCAAAATATTTGGTTTGCTTGAAGCTGAGATTGCAAAGATGAGTGTGATTACTGGCGCACATTTTGTACTGGCCACCAGATCAATTGACTTTGTTTTTTTGAGAGAAAGATATCTTAAGTATCACATTGAAGGTAGACACAAAATGCTGGAGTAACTCAGCGGGTCAGGCAGCATCTCGGGAGAAGGAATGGGTGACGTTTCGGGTCAAGACCCTCCTTCAGACTGAAGTCAGGGGAGGGGGCGGGACAAAGACAAAGACAAAGCACCTCCTCCACAGGCACACTCCCACCTGCACCCTCCGCTCTGCTGCTGCCAATCTCCTGTCCCCCCACATCCGGACCAAACTCAGATCCTGGGGGGACAGGGCTTTCTCCATCGCTGCTCCCACCCTCTGGAACTCACTACCCCAAACCGTTAGAGACTCCTCCACACTCACCACATTCAAAACATCGCTGAAGTCTCACCTGTTCAGTACTGCCTTCAACCACTGAAGGTCACCTCACCTTCTGTCTCCTTTCTCTGTTCGTTTACTTATTTACTTATTTATCTATTTATTCATTTCCCTATGTTCTCTAAATCTCTGTAAAGCGCCTTTGAGTAGATGAAAAGCGCTATATAAATAAAAAATAAAATGCATTAAAGATGGGATGCGGTCGGAGACGGGAAGAATGGTGGGAGAACTGGGAAGGGGGAGGGGATAGAGAGGGGAAGGAGGGAACTACCTGAAGTGGGAGCAGTCAGTGTTCATACCGTTGGGGTGTACTTGCTTAAAGAAGGTGCATTTGTCCTTTATTTGATCTCTGCTTCTTCCAGAATCCTGACTGTGGTGCTGCATTAATCCAGCCACTCTTAGTTCCATTTGAGGGATTTTTTTACTGGTCTATTTTTCTCTCGCTGGTTGGCAGGTCAGTAATTTCCCGGGGAGATATCTATGCTCATAATGTGCGGCTTTTGACTGTGACCGAGTATCTTCCGCCTGGCTGCAGTTCCAGCGTTTAAGCCACATTTCGTCGACCGATTGCTGTGTGGGTTTGCAACATTCCCATTTCACACAGGATTTGGCTTTTTATTTCTTCATTAGTCATCATTTCCAGTGGTGTGAATTTCGCATTCTTAATTTGCGCGACTATCGATCTTAAGTCTATCAGTTGACTCCAAATAGGAATAAATGCCTCCATGAAATTCCTAGGGTTACTCGGCTCTTGGTTAGCTGAAACATTCCTTGGTATTGTGCTCTGTGAACTCTTCTGACCTGGGTTTTTCAAGTCAAGTCAAATTTATTTGTCACATACACATACTCGATGTGCAGTGAAATGAAAGTGGCAATGCCTGCGGGTTGTGCACAAAAATAATTACAGTTACAGCATATAAATAAAGTTAATAAGTTACTAAACATAGCACAAAAAGTGTCGACAAAAATTTAGTCTCTGGGGTTATCAAAGTTGACAGTCCTGATGGCCTGTGGGAAGAAGCTCCGTCTCATCCTCTCCGTTTTCACAGCGTGACAGCGGAGGCGTTTGCCTGACCGTAGCATCTGGAACAGTCCGTTACTGGGGTGGCAGGGGTCCCTCATGATCTTGCTTGCTCTGGATCTGCACCTCCTGATGTATAGGTCCTGCAGGGGGACGAGTGTAGTTCCCATGGTGCGTTCTGCCGAACGCACTACTCTCTGCAGGGCCATCCTGTCCTGGGCAGAGCTGTTCCCAAACCAGACTGTAATGTTGCCGGACAGGATGCTCTCTACAGCCCCAGAGTAGAAGCAATGAAGGATCCTCAGCGACACTCTGAATTTCCTCAGTTGTCTAAGGTGGTAAAGGCGCTGCTTAGCCTTACCCACCAGTGCGGCAATGTGCGTTGCCCACGTCAGATCCTCTGCGATGCGGACTCCCAAGTATTTGAAACTGCTCACCCTATCCACAATAGACCCATTTATCTCCAGTGGCGTGTACGTCCTTGGATGTTTAGCCCTTCTGAAGTCCACAATCAGCTCCTTTGTTTTAGTGACATTCAAGAGGAGGCTATTGTCCTGACACCAGAGTGCCAGATCAGCCACCTCCTCCCGGTAGACCTGTGTTAATAAGAGCTGTAGGCACCATCGGTTATTTTGAAGTGTTAGAATGTGTGGTCCGGGCATTCTTGTTACCATTCGATTTTGCAGATATCAAAGATTTTCTGTACAACAGTGGAATACCCACCCAGGAAGTCCACTGTAGTAATTGATCTGTGTAGGAAGGAACTGCAGACTGCTGGGTTATACCAAAGATAGACACAAAACGCTGGAGTAACTCGGTGGGACAGGCAGCATCTCTGGAGAGAAAGAATACGTGACATTTCGGGTTGATCACATCAAAGAGGATCTGACATGGACAACACACATTGCCGCACTGGTGGGTAAGGCAAGGCAGCGCCTTTACCACCTTAGACAGCTGAGGAAATTCAGAGTCTCTCTGATGATCCTTCAATGCTTCTACTCTGGGGCTGTAGAGAGCATCCTGTCTGGTTTGGGAACAGCTCTGCCCAGGACAGGATGGCCCTGCAGAGAGTAGTGCGTTCGGCACAACGCACCATGGGAACTACACTCGCCCCCCTGCAGGACCTATACATCAGGAGGTGCAGATCCAGAGCCAGCAACATTATGGGGGACCCCTACCACCCCAGCAACGGACTGTTCCAGCTGCTACGGTCAGGCAAACGCCTCCGCTGTCACGCTGTGAAAACGGAGAGGATGAGACAGAGTTTCTTCCCACAGGCCATCAGGGCTGTTAACTATTATAACTCCAGGGACTAAATTTTCTTTTCTGTATTTTAATTTGTATGCTGTAATTGTAACTTTTTTTGTGCACAATCCGCAGGCATTGCCACTTTCATTTCACTGCACATCGTGTATGTGTATGTGACAAATAAAATTGACTTGACTTCTTCAGACTAGTCAGTCTGAACTAGTCGGATATCTAGGGTGGGGGAGGGATGGAGAGGGAGGGAAAGCAAGGGTTACTTGAAGTTAGTGAAATCAAGATTCATACCACTGGGGTGAAAGCTGCCCAAGCAAAATATGAGGTGGTGTTCCTCCAATCTGTGCTGGGCTTCACTGTGACAGTGGAGGTGGCCCTGGCCAGAAAGGTCAGTCTGAGAATGGGAGGGGGAAAGTGTTCAGTAGTAATTAGTCTTGTGGGTTAGTGTATCATCAATTGTTTTTTCCTCAAAAGGTCCCTTGGTCTATGTAGGAAGGAACTGCTGGTTTAAATCGAAGGTAGGCACAAAGTGCTGGAGAAACTCAGCAGGACAGGCAGCATAGCATACAGACTAGTCTGACGAAGGGTCTCAACCCCAAACGTCCCATTCCTTCTCTCCAGAGATGCTGCCTGTCCCGCTGAGTTACTCCAGCACTTCGATTTAAACAAGCATCTGCAATTCTTTCCTACACAGACCAAGGGAACTATTGAGGAAAAAACAATTGATGATACTAGTTCCCTTGGTCTATTCTGCAACTTTCTTGATACTTTGCAGTTTTCCTTCAATGCACAAGGGTGGGTTTCCTCCACCCGCCCCCCACGGAACCCCAAACTCAGCCACCATTCATCCTTGGACTGACAGTGAGCTGGGGAGAACTTGACCATTGGTGGCTGGGTTTTTCTGCTCTGTTAATAATGTGCATTCTTACAGATGTTAAATGGCACTCCCATGTAGGTTTAGTTAGCTTAGTTTTAGAGATACAGGGTAGAAACGTGCCCCCTGGCCCACTGAGTCCATGTTGACCACGATCGCATGTGCACAAGTTCTATCCTGTAGACTAGGGGCAATTTGCAGAGGCCGGTTAACCTGCACGCCTTCAGGATACGGGACGAAACTGGAGCAGCTGAAGAGAACTCGCGCAGTCAGAGGGAGAGCGTGCAAACTCCGTACAGAGAGCATTCTTAGTCGGGATCAAATCCGGGTCTGTACGGAGTTTGTACGTTCTCCCCGTGACTGCGTGGGTTTTCTCCAGGTGCTCCGGTTTCCTCCCACACTCCAAAGACGTACAGGTTTGTAGGCTGACTCAGCAGGGCAGGCAGCATCTCTGGAGAGACGGAATGGGTGACGTTTCGGGTCGAGACCCTCCTTCACACTTTTGTGTCTACCTTCGATTTTAACCAGCGTCTGCAGTTCTTTCTTATGCAGGTTTGTAGGCTAATTGGCTTCAGTAAAATTGTGAATTGTTTCTAGTGTGTGTAGGATAGTGCTAGTGTGCAGGGCGATCGCTGGTCGGCACCGACTCTGGTCCAAAGGGCCTGTTTCCATAGACAATAGCCAATAGGTGCAGGAGGAGGCCATTCGGCCCTTCGAGCCAGCACCGCCATTCAATGTGATCATGGCTGATCATTCTCAATCAGTACCCCGTTCCTGCCTTCTCCCCATACCCCCTGACTCCGCTATCCTTAAGAGCTCTATCTAGCTCTCCCTTGAATGCATTCAGAGAATTGGCCTCCACTGCCTTCTGAGGCAGAGAATTCCATTCCAGAGAACTCTCCTGAGGGAGATTTTCCGCGCTGTATCTCTACAGTCTAAAGAAAAGTCTAGTTGCAATGGAACTTTCCGGTCTGATTCAGTGAAACTGCAGTGCCTTTTCAACTGAAACTAAAGCAGCCAGGTGTCTTGTTTACTGTGTCCACAACCCCGGCATCTTTGCCCAGAAGTGGATTGTCCTGCTGCGCTCAGCAACACACCTTCTCTCCCTGCATGTTCCAGCTTGTTGCTTTCCCACAGCCTCGTAACACGCCCTTTAGCTCGTTGTCTGTCATTGTCTGTGCTCCAGGAAAGAACCGCAGATGCTGGTTTAAATCGAAGGTAGACACAAAATGCTGGAGCTACTCAGCAGGTCAGGCAGCATCTCGGGAGAGAAGGAATGGGTGACGATTCGGGTCGATTCCTGAAACGTCACCCATTCCTTCTCTCCTGAGATGCTGCCTGACCCGCTGAGTTACTCCAGCATTGTGTGTCTGTTGTCTATGCTCTGCCATCTTCGAATCACAGTTCACCTCTTCACAGAGATTGACAGGCATTTAGGAGGTGCCCAAGTTAACAGTGAGAGAAAATGCCTTTTTATTCACACTGGTCTGTGTGTTTCCTCATTGATCTTGGCATCTGTTTGTTTCCCTGCCATTATCCATGGAAGAATTGGCTTGGCAACATGCCGGATTGGCAAGGGTTACCATGGAAATTATCAATGCATAGCTGTATTTTGATTGTTCTTCCTTACAGCTTGGGTTAGTGTGGGTTGGTGGAACTTATTCAGAAATTGTCTGCTGCCTGTTTTATTTGTTCTGCAGGTTTCATGGGCATCTGGGCTGTGGGGGTTGAGCTTTTGGCTGGGTGCCCTTTCTCACCGCTCCACTGCTGGCCGCCACCTCTCATCTTTATACATATTCCTTGACAAACTTGTTATGCAGCTTGCCTGCAAGTTCCCTAGATCGTGGCTTCAGCCTAGTTTAGGGATACAGTGCAGAAACGGGCCATTCAGCCCACCGAGTCCGTGCCGACCAGCGATCCCCACACACTAACCCTAACCCTAAACACACTAGGGGCAAGTTGGAGTTTTACCAAGCCAGTCATCCTGCAAACTTGTGCGTGTGGAGGATTTTTAGATTTAGATTTAGAGATACAGCATGGAAACAGGCCCTTCGGCCCACCGAGTCCGCGCCGCCCAGCGATCCCCGCACATTAACACTATCCTACACACACTAGGGACAATTTTTACATTTACCCAGTCAATTAACCTACAAACCCGCACGTCTTTGGAGTGTGGGAGGAAACCGAATATCTCGGAGAAACCCACGCAGGTCACGGGGAGAACGTACAAACTCAGTACAGACGGCGCCCGTAGTCAGGATCGAACCTCAGTCTCCGGTGCTGCATTCGCTGTAAGGCAGCAACTCTACCGCTGCGCCACCGTGCCGCCGAGGAAGCCGGAGCACCCTGAGAAAACCCACGCAGGTCACGGGGAGAACGTACAAACTCCACACAGACAGCACTCGCAGTCAGTATCGAGCCTGGGTCTCTGGTGCTGTAAGGTAGCAACTCTACCGCTGCGCCACCGTGCCGCCCCTTTGTACATCTTTGAACATGTTGTTTGACAAACCCGTTGTGTAGCTTGTGTGCAGGTGTCCTGGATACACCAAGGGTAAAGTGGTTTAACAAGCTGTGATGTTTGTTTGCATCCGCTCTGTCATTTGGTGCAAATGCAGTTTTTGAATAACCAAGTCAGTTTGTAGAACTACAGGTGATAAAACTCCTGGCTCTCGATTAGAGTGCTCGGTCACTCGAGTAGAGTTGAGAACGGCACGGTGGCGCAGTGATAGAGTTGCTGTCTCACAGTCCGGAGGACCCAGGTTCAATCCGAACTAAGGGTGCTGCCTGTATGGAGTTTGTACGTTCTCCCTGTGACCTGTGTGGGTTTTCTCAAAGTGCTCTGGTTTCCTCCCACACTCCAAAGACGTACAGGTTTGTAGGCCAATTGGCTTGGTAAAATTAGAAATTGTCCCTAGTGTGCGTGGGATGATGTTAATGTGCAGGGATCTCTGGTCGGTGCGGACTCAGTGGGCAGAAGGACTTGTTTCCCTGCTGTGTCTCTAACCTAAACTAGAGATTCATGTTGATGTGTTTCGCTCAACACCTCCGCTCAGTCCGTCTTAACCAACCTGATCTCCCGGTGGCCCAGCATTTCAACTCCCCCTCCCATTCCCAATCTGACATTTCTGTCCTGGGCCGCCTCCCTTGTCAGAGTGAGGCCCAGCGCAAATTGGAGGAACAGCACCTCATATTTCACTTGGGTAGTTTACACCCCAGCGGTATGAACATTGACTTCTCTAACTTCAGGTAATCCCTGCTTTCTCCTCTATTCCCTCCCCTTTCCCAGTTCTCCCACGAGTCCTCCTGTCTCCGACTACATCCTATCTTTGTCCCACCCCCTCCCCGACATCAGTCTGAGGAACGGTCTCGACCCGAAACGTCGCCCATTCCTCAGCAGGAGGATTTCTGGGCGCTGAGCTCAGATTGCCATTGCATGCCGGGATAGAAAACTGCAAATGTCAACATCTGTTGCAGTTGTCAAGTCTTCATATTGTTCTTCTCCCCGGGAGTTTAGTTTTGTTTATTGTCACATGTACTGAGGTACAGTGAAAATCTTTTATTGCATGCTAAGCAGTCAGCAGAAAGACAATACATGATTACAATTACGCCATTCACCGTGTACAGATACGTGGTAAAGGAACGTGTAGGAAAATAACTGCAGATGCTGATTCAAATCGAAGGTAGACACAAAATGAGAGAAGGAATGGGTGATGTTTCGGGGCTGAAGGAGGGTCTCGACCTGAAACATCACCCATTCCTTCTCTCCAGAGATGCTGCCTGACCCGCTGAGTTACTCCAGCATTTTGTGAGGGAATAATGTTTAGTGCATGATAAAGCCATTAAAGTCCAATCAAAGGTGGTCACCATTGAGGTAGATAGCAGTTCTGGACTGCTCTTGTTGTGGTAGGATGGTTCAGTTGCCTGATAACAGCTGGGAAGAAACTGTCCCTGAATCTGGAGGTGTGTTTTTTTATACTTCTATAACTTTTGCCAGAGGGAAGAGTGAATGTGTGTCAGCATGTATGGATTTCTACCATGTAGTCATAGTGTCATAGAGTGATACAGTGTGTAACAGGCCCAACTTGCCCACACCGGCCAACATGTCCCAGCTACACTAGTCCCACCTGCCTGCGCTTGGTCCATATCTCTCCAAACCTGTCCTATCCATGTACCTGTCTAACTGTTTCTTCACCATTGGGATAGTCCCAGCCTCGAGTACCTCCTCTGGCAGCTTGTTCCTTACACCCACCACCCTTTGTGTGAACATGTCCGTACTGGATATGTTTAGCTGCTGTACTGTTGTTTAATGTTGCAACCTTTAGCAATCAGCTGGCTGCTCTCTGCTCCTCTTTCCTACAAGAGTGAAGTCAGAGAATCTATTGATCAACACTGAGTCCATGTCTTCATTTCTTTATGAAAGCAAAGTGCTTGGACTTGTAGCATCTTTCAACACCTCAAACCTCTCAGAGCACTTAACAGCTAAGTGCAAATATCTCAAGTGTGGCTATCGTTAGAATGCCTTAATCTATTTAAAAATAGCTCTTTTTGGTAGTGCATTGTTTGTCATCTTTGTACTAATTCTTTGCGTTATCATCAATTGTTACTTTTTTAGTATGGCAGCTTGATAAATCGAGTCTCACTGTACCTTAATTGGTACACGTGACAATAAACTGACCTTTGAATAAAGAAAATCCCTTAAATTTATCTTGGTACTGTTTCTGACCCTGAGGGTGCAGTGAATTGCAGCTTTTCAAGTTGGTAAATACAGTGGATTAAATAATGTTAACCCATTCACCAGCGTGAGCGTCCGGCCCCTCCCCTGACATCAGTCTGAAGAAGGGTCTCGACCCGAAACGTCACCCATTCCTTCTCTCCGGAGATGCTGCCTGTCCCGCTGAGTTACTCCAGCATTTTGTGTCTACCTTCCTCTGCGGGGGTTTTGATGGGACTGGTGAGAAGGAGCTTTACTCTATAAAGTAACCCATGCAGGTACCCCTGCTCTTGATACGTTTGACGGGGCAGTCTGGCGGGCAGCTTTGCTCTGTTTACACACCATGATGTGTAAGAATTGCTCAAAGCCTTTTTGAAATCGGTAGGAAAGAAACGGTTTCCAAGGAAACCATAAAACAAAGATGATCCGTGTTTCTATTAACTTCCAACAGCCACCAAAATGCAGCGCCTGAGACCCGGGTTCCATCCCGACTACGGGCGCCGTCTGTACGGAGTTTGCACGTTCTCCCCATGACCTGCATGGGCTTTGTCTGAGATCTTCGGTTTCCTCCCACACTCCAAAGACGTACAGGTTTGTAGGTTAATTGGCTTGGTAAATGTAAAAATTGTCCCTAGTGGTTATAGGATAGTGTTAACGTGCAGGGATCGCTGGTCGGCGCGGACCCGGTGGGCCGAAAGGGCCTGTTTCCGCGCTGTATCTCTAAACCAAATGGAGAAAAAAAACTTGCATTTACATAGTGCTTCCTGGAGGTTCCAAAATACTTTAAAGATTTTGAAGCACTTCATAATTATAGGAACTTCAGTGATCAGTTTCTGCACCACGAGATCCACTAAATAGTGATGTGGCATGAACCGCATCATTAACCTTGGTAATGTTGATGGAAAGAGGGTCACCCAGGGCTCTGAGTCAAACACTACTCCATGTTGAAATAGTAGCCCTCATCCACCTGTGAAAGAACAAGACACGGTGTCACAGCGGTGGAGTCGCTGCCTTACAGCGCCAGAGACCCGGGTTCCATCCTGACTGCGGGTGCTGTCTGTACGGAGTTTGTACGTTCTCCCCGTGACCTGCGTGGGGGGTGCTTTGGTTTCCTCCCACACTCCAAAGACGTGCAGGTTTGTAGGTTAATTGGCTTCGGTAAAGATTGTAAATTGTCCGGAGTGCATGCGGGTTCGGTGGGCCAAGGGGCTGTTTCCACGCGTATCTCGAAACTAAACAAAACAGGTAGGGTATCGGTTTAATGTCCCACCTGACAGTGGGATTCCAGCAGTGCAGTTCCTGGCTTGGGTCTTCAGTCTGAAGAAGGGTCTCGACCCGAAACGTCACCCATACCTTCTCTCCTGAGTTGCTGCCTGACCCGCTGAGTTACTCCAGCATTTTGTGAATAAACACCTTCGATTTGTACCGGCATCTGCAGTTATTTTCTTATACTGGCTTGGGCTTTATGCTCAAGTCTCTGGTGCGAGACTTGAATGCAGCACCTTAGAGTCTCCACTGAGAATGCTTCCCATTATCCAGCGGTGATTGTGGTCAACAATACCTGTTGAGAATGACTCTGCTGTTGTGGGATATCTCTCCTCTTACACGCCGATTCTGGGCTGTGAATACTTCTGCAAATGTGAAGATGTTTTTTTTCTCCCAAATCTAGAGTTCCTGTAGTTTCATCAAAGAGCCGTGGGGCAGGGCAGAGCTGAGAGTTAGATGATTGCCCTTTCCTTCCCAGCTCACCAGCCAACTCAAACTCGCTTTTGATTGAAATGCTGGCTCTGACACTACCCAGTGATGTGAAGTAAGACTCCAGCAGCAGCCGAGCTGCCCTGCACATGGAGCAGCTCCTCTATAAATCAGACCCGGTGTGCATTCAGTAGACTGAGAAATAATGAGGTGAAGTTCTTCGATGTGCGAGGGAAATGCCGTCATTGATCTTGGCTGCTTCTCGTGTGCGTTCACCAAAGTGCAGCAGGCGGGCGGGCGGACTGACTGCCGGTAATAAATGGCAGCGGCTATGCCACTGAATTATTGGGCCTTCTGCTCTGGTGCAGCTGCTTGATCCGCAGGGCCCGTGGTTGGTTCTCTAAGCCGTCACTGGCGTAAGTAGGTCAGCTTCACGCCATCTGGACACTAAGGCGGAAACTGCTTGGTAAGCTGGAGCTGCTAGCTGTCCCTGAAAGCCGGGTGACCCGAACAAATCTGGCAGCACCCAACTGAGTAATGGCTGATTTAGCAATCGGTGTGATGATGGAGAGTGTGGGGCAGTGGGGAGAGTGCAGCTGTACTCTGCCAGTTAGTCTTGGCTCATTCTGCACAGCGATCTGTGATCAGGAAACAGCAATTCACCACCGCCCACCTCTTGTGCTAACATGCACTTGTTTTCTAACCATATAATTTTGCACTAATCTTTTCTTCTCTGCACATGGTTTTCCTTTTAACTGCCTTGTAAAATGTATGTATATATAATTTGTGTTTGTATGATGTGGCGCAGCGGTAGAGTTGCTGCTTTACAGCGAATGCAGCGCCGGAGACTCGGGTTCAATCCTGACTATGGGGGCCGTCTGTACGGAGTTTGTACGTTCTCCCCGTGACCTGCGTGGGTTTTCTCCGAGATCTTCGGTTTCCTCCCACACTCCAAAGACGTACCGGTATGTAGGTTAATTGACTGGGTAATATGTAAAAATTGTCCCTAGTGTGTGTAGGATAGTGTTAATGTGCGGGGATCGCTGGGCGGTGCGGACTCGGTGGGCCGAAGGGCCTGTTTCCGTGCTGTATCTCAAAAATCTAAAAAAAAATCTAAAAATGTCTAAGTTTGTATTTTTGTATGAGCAGAATTTTTGTATGTCAAATGAGCAGAATTAGGCCAGTCGGCCCATTGAAACTACTCTGCCATTCAATCATGGTTGATCTGCCTTCTCTCAACCCCATTTTCCTGCCTTCTCCCGGTAACCTTTCGTACCCTTACTAATCAAGAAAAATATCCAGTGACTTGACCTTTACAGTCATCCATGGCAATGAATTCCACAGATTCATCACCCTCGGGCTAAAGAAATGACTCCTCATCTTTCTAAAGCTACATCCTTTTATTCTGAAGCCATTCCTTCTGGTCCTACACTCTCCCACTAGTAGAAACATCCTCCCCACGTCCGCTCTATCCAGGCCTTTCACTATTTGGTCAATTTTAGTGAGGATTCCCCTCGTCCTTCTAAATTCCAGCGAGTACAGGCCCAGTGTTGTCAAACACTCATCATACGTTAACCCAATAACCCCGGAGGATCAATCTCGTAAATGTCCTCTGGACCCTCTCCAACTCCAGCACATTCCTCCTCTGATATGAGCCCAAAACTGCTCACAATACTCCAAATGTAGTCTGTCCTGTGCCTTCTCAAGCGTCAGCATCACAACCCTGTTTTTATGTTCGAGACTTTTCGAAATAAATACTAACATTGCATTTGCCTTCCTTACTACCAATTTCAACTTGCAAATTAACCTTTTGGGAATCCTGCACCAGCACTCCCAAGTCCCATTGCACCTCTGATTGCTGAATCCACTCCCCTTTTTAGAAAATAGTCTCTGCCTCTATTCCTGCAGCCATGGTGCATGACTACACACTGTGCTGTGCCTGTGAGGTTGATGCAAACAGCGTTTTCATTGTACCTGTACCTCACCGCTAGGGTTACCAACTTCCTCACTCAAATCCGGGACAAAGGGTGACGTCACCGCCCCGTCACCTCACCCAGCCAGTGGCCACGTGCTCCTGCTCCACCAAGTTAGACTACTCTGTTCTGCCTGCACGTGATCCATACCCCTCCATTTGCTGCATATCCGCGCGTCTATGTAAAAGCCACTGAAACCTCTGAAATGCCGCTATCATATCGGTTTCCACCTCCACTTCTGGCAGTGCGCAGCGTGTAGTTTAAAAAAAAAAAAAAAGCTTGCTCTGCATCTCTGGAGAGAAGGCTTGGGTGACATTTCAGGTCTGAAGAAGGGTCTCGACCCGAAACATCAACCGTTCCTCTCTCCGGAGATGCTGTCCTAGCTCGCTGGGTTTAGTTTGGAGATACAGAGCAAAAACAGGCCCACCGAGTCCACACTGACCAGCGATCCCCACACATTAATACAATCGGCACGGTGGCGCAGCGGTAGAGTTGCTGCCTTACAGCGGATGCAGCGCCGGAGACTCAGGTTCGATCCGGACTACGGGCGCCGTCTGTACGGAGTTTGTACGTTCTCCCCGTGACCTGCGTGGGTTTTCTCCGAGATCTTCGGTTTCCTCCCACACTCCAAAGACGTACAGGTATGTAGGTTAATTGACTGGGTAATATGTAAAAATTGTCCCTAGTGTGTGTGTAGGATAGTGTTAATGTGCGGGGATCGCTGGGCGGCGCGGACTCGGTGGGCCGAAGGGCCTGTTTCCGCGCTGTATCTCTCTAAATCTAAATCTAAAATCCTACACACGCTACGGACAATTTGCATTTATAACGAAGTCAATCAACCTGTACGTCTTTGGTGTGTGGGAGGAAACCGAAGATCTCGGAGCAAACCCACCAGTTACTTGAGCATTGTGTGTCTATCTTCTAGTTGTTGACTAGACTCACTGCTGCCTCAGCAGAAGCCACAGTGGCCGCAGACGTGCAGAGTTCTCATGTGATGCTGATTAGTCTCGTTGAGGTTTGTCTACTTCGCCTAAATGTGCAGTAATCGCTGTGTAATCCTCCAGCCAGTAAATCTCATGCAAACTGAAACACCAAGTTAATGTTCTTGGCATCGGCGTTTGCATGTTTGAATCCATTCTTCAATGCTGAACTATTTTACTGCATCCATGGTTTGGGGCAGAATAAGCATTATTTTAACGTTTTGAGGAAAAATATTAAATTCAAAGAAGCATTTTGCTGCATACTGCAAATTAATCAAAAGCTTCAGCACCCTGCCCTGAAATCTTGTTATTTACTGTTCAGACAAACTCTTTGGCTAACTGATGTAAATGTGGAAACAAAGAACGGCAGATGCTGGTTTATACCAGAGATAAACGCAACATTGCTGGAGTAACACAGCGGGTCAGGCAGCATCTCTGGAGAAAGGGGATGGGTGACATTTCGGGTCGGGACTCATCCCTTTTCTCCAGAGATGCTGCCTGACCCGCTGAGTTACTCCACTTTGTGTCTATGTTGATGGGAAAGTTCTATGCACATGTAAATATGTAAATTCATACATGCACGCACAGATATGTTTGTGTGTATATATGTGTATGTGTAGGTGCACGTACATATACACGTACATATACACGTACATACACACGTACATACACACGTACATACACGCGTACATATATACACACACATACATGTAAATGTATATACACATACACATTTTTATTTATATATAATTATATATAATGTATATATGTGTAATCTGTGCAAGTATATGCACATGGTAAGAAAAACTTAGTTCAATGGTTTTCATAAGTGATTTTAATGTAAATACCAATAAATTTATGAGTAAGGATGATATTCGAGTATGTAATCATTTGTGTTCAGTATGATGCTGTGAACCAAGCCTGCCAAAGCCAGGTTAATCTGCTAATATTCCAGCTTCTCATTGCAATGTGCAGATTGCATGGTTATCTTGACGTAGGATCATTTCACATTCCAAATGCATCTCCAAGTTGCTTTGGGAGTGGCACAGTAACTCCCTTGCTCATACAAGTAACCCCGGAATTCCCTCTCTCTCCATCCCCCCCCTCCACCCAAGTCGCACCAGCTTCTCGTTCTCACCTGGCAAACAGCAAACAATGGCTTGTATTCCTTTATCATTACTTTTTTGCTTATTGACAAAAGACAATAGGTGCAGGAGTAAGCCATTCGGCCCTTCTAGCCAGCACTGCCATTCACTATGATCATGGCTGATCATCCGCAATCAGTACCCTGTTCCTGCCTTCTCCCCATATCCCTTGACTCTGTTATCTTTAGGAGCTCTATCTAACTCTCTCTTGAAAGCATCCAGAGAATTGGCCTCCACTGCCGCCTTAGGCAGAGAATTCCACAGATTCACAACACTCTGGGTGAAAAGGTTTTTACTCATCTCTGTTCTAAATGGCCTACCCCTTATTCTTAAACTGTGGCCCCTGGTTCTGTACTCCCACAACATCGGGAACATTTCCTGCCTCTATTGTGTCCAATCCCTTAATTTTACAAGTTTTGTTAAGATCCCCTCTCATCCTTCTAAATTCCAGTGAACACAAGCCCAGTTGCTCCATTCTTTCAACATGTGACAGTCCCGACATCCCGGGAATTAACCTGGTGAACCTACGCTGCATACATTCATTTGTTCCGTATCTCTACGTTACCGTCTATATCTCTCGTTTCCCTTTCCCCCTCGACTCTCAGTCACACCGCACCTGGAGTACTGTGTGCAGTTTTGGTCTCCAAATTTGAGGAAGGATATTCTTGCTATTGAGGGCGTGCAGCGTAGGTTTACTAGGTTAATTCCCGGAATGGCGGGACGATCATATGTTGAAAGACTGGAGCGACTAGGCTTGTATACACTGGAATTTAGAAGGATGAGAGGAAATCTTATTGAAACGTATAAGATTATTAAGGGGTTGGACACGTTAGAGGCAGGAAACATGTTCCCAATGTTGGGGGAGTCCAGAACAAGGAGCCACAGTTTAAGAATAAGGGGTAGGCCATTTAGAACTGAGATGAGGAAAAACTTTTTCAGTCAGAGTTGTGAATCAGTGGAATTCTCTGCCTCAGAAGGCAGTGGAGGCCAATTCTCTGAATGCATTCAAGAGAGAGCTGGATAGAGCTCTTAAGGATAGTGGAGTCAGGGGGTATGGGGAGAAGGTAGGAATGGGGTACTGATTGAGAATGATCAGCCATGATCACATTGAATGGCGGTGCTGGCTCGAAGGGCCGAATGGCCTCCTCCTGCACCTATTGTCTATTGTCTAATGGTCTCGACCCAAAACGTCACGCATTCCTACTCTCCATAGATGCTACCTGCCTTGCTGAGTTACTCCAGCATTTAGTGTCTCTCCCTTGCTCTTTCGATTGCTTTTAGTTGCTGTCCGGTGGGAAATTGTCCTTTTGAAGCTGCAGCCAGGTTTACTAGGTTTGTGTAAAGAAAAGTCTGAAGAAGGGTCTCGTCCCGAAACGTCACCCATTCCTTCTACTCCCGAGATGCTGCCTGACCTGCTGAGTTACTCCAGCATTTTGTGAATAAATCGATTTATACCAGCATCTGCAGTTATTTTCTTATATTACTAGGTTTGTGTGGTGGGTCTGTGACGTGCGGAATGGCTTGGGAAATTTGATGTGGGATGCTGTGAAATACTTTTTTTCTGAAGCCAAACTATCAGCCTGTTGATGTTTAAATGTCTAATCCGAAGTGTTTCTTGTTTAATGAATGACGGGCATTCCTGATTTAATTTACATAACAAGTATTGTTTATGGTGTACATAAAATCACTTGGGAGCTAGAAACGCTGAGACACTCCACATCTATCTCCTCTCTGGCTGTTTGACGGTTTGAAATTCACAACTCTATTGACTGTCCAAAGCAAGATTTATGACTTTGCTTACGTTTGTAACTGTGATGAAATGGATAAATGTGTGCTACCGATTTTCTGGATTTTACTAACTGGATAATTTAAGTTTGATATTTGTGGATTCATTTTTCATAAAAGTTAATGGGTTACAGGGTATGGTACTGACCTCCAATGCCCCGAAACATCACCTATTCCTTTTCTCCAGAGATGCTGTCTGACCCGCTGAGTTACTCCAGCTTTTTGTGTCTATCTTCATTGAACCATCGTTCACCTTTCTGGGAAGAGAGGGTATTTACACAGGGTGGCATGGTGGGGCAGTGGTAGAGTTGGTGCCTCACAGCGCCAAAGACCCAGGTTTGATCCTGAGTATGGGTGCTGTCTGTACGTAGTTTGTACCTTCTCCCCGTGACCTGCGTGGGTTTTCACCGGGTGCTCTGGTTTCCTCCCACACTCCAAAGACGTACAGGTTTGTAGGTTAATTGGCTTGGCATAAATTTGTACAAATTGTCCCTAGTATGGGATAGTGTTAATGTGCAGGGATCGGCGTGGACTCGGTGGGTCGAAGGGCTGGTTTCTGCGCTGTTTAAACTAAACTAAGGTGCTAGAAATCTGATCTATAAAGAGGGAATGCAGGAAACGCTCAGTTTGTCGAGCACCATCAATGGAAAGGGAAAAACGGGATTCTTCCGGACAAAAGGTCTTTGATCTGAAACATGTTTCTCTCCATGCTGCCTGACCTGGTGAGTGTTTTGAGAATTCTGTTTTTATTTTGGAAGACTACAGTTGGGGAATGTTTAGGAAGGAACTGCAGATGCTGGTTTGAACCGAAGATAGACACAAAAAGCTAGAGTAACTCAGCAGGACGGGCAGCATCTCTGGAGAGAGGAAATGGGTGACATTTTGGGTCGAGACCCTTCTTCAGACAACGAGAGATATAGGTGATGTGGAGAGATAAAGAACATTTGAATGGAAGATCTGTGAAAAAGTAACGATGATAAAATAAACAGGCCATTGTTAGCTTGTGCAACGTGGGTGGGGAAGGGAAAGAGAGAGGGAATGTAGGGGCTACCTGAAGTTGGAGAAATCAATATTCATAATGTTGTCCTTGCTTGCCTTGAGTCCTGAATGCAAAATCATCTGGCTGTCTCTCTGGTGTGATGAAATTTATTATTGTGCTAATTTTTGTACATTAATCTTGGTGAATCTCCAACGCTGATTAAATATGAAACCAACCAGGGATTTTCCAAGATGTTCTCAATACTAGAAAATGGAGCATGGCAATTTTTACCGTATCCAATGGACCAAATTATAAATGGACACATGGAGTCATGGCCTGACAGCACAGAAACAGACACTTCTGCCCAACTTGCCCATATCCCTCTCAACCTCTCCCATCCATGCACCTGTCCAAATGTCTTCTAAATATTATGGCACCGAGCTGATATGCAGGGTTTAAAGTGAAGCTTTTGTGTTTGGAATTAGAAAGAACTGGTATCAGAAACTAAGAGTCAACACAGTTGGATCAGAATCAGTACCCCGTTCCTGCTTTTTCCCCTATATCCCTTGATTCCGTTAGCCCTAAGAACTAAATCTAACTCTCTCTGGAATACATCCAGTGAATTGGCGGCCACTGCCTTTTGTGGCAGAGAATTCCACAGATTCACCACTCTCTGGGTGAAGAAGCCTTTCCTCATCTCAGGCTTAATTGACCTAAATGGTTGACTTGGATGACTCTTCTCGAGAGACAATAAGGTCATGATAGACCTCATTTCCCGCTGTGCCTCTTGGCCTTGTGATTTAACTCTTCTTCGGCTGTTTGTTGATTCGGCATGTCAGTTGTTTCTGTCAGCATGCGTGGCTTGTGAAACTTTCAATTGTCAGGCTCCCTGCAAATTTATTGATTAAGGCTTTACAAGAAAATAACTTATTTGTAGGAAATTGCCTGACATGTGTATGAATGGGGTTATGCTTGGTAATCTGTGCCTGTCACAATAACACCAGTCGTGCTCTCTGTAATTCACATGAAAGGGAAATGATTCAATGCAAAAACAACACTGTAAACAAATCAACAAACCAGTGGGACGATCGACAGTTTTGTAAATGCAAAGCGCTCAGCAAACTCCTGATTTTGATTTGAGAGATGCTATGCATTTTGATAACACCACCTCACGTTGACAGGACTGGAAATAATTGGAAATGAGCTGTACGGTGGCGCAGCGGTAGAGTTGCTGCCTTACAACGCCAGAGATCCCGGGTTCGATCCTGACAAAGGGGGCTGCCTGCACGGAGTTTGTACGTTCTCCCCGTGACCTGCGGGGTTTGCTCCGAGATCTCTGGTTTTCTCCCACACTCCAAAGACTGACAGGTTTGTTGGTTAATTGGCTATTGTAAATTGTCCCGAGTGTGTAGGATAGTGCTGGTGTGCGCTATCCTGATTGTTGGTCAGCACGGACTCGATGGGCTGAAGGGCCTGTTGCTGCGCTGTATCCCGCAAATAAACTGAAATTGCACTTGGTGCCTTTTACAATCTCTGCACGTATATGGATTGCAAACGAATGAAGGAATTCTGATCAAAGATGCAGCAGACAATTGGAGCACGATGGAATTCACAACTCATACGATGCTTATAATCTCTACATTTAAACTGAAGCCTCATCTTCCCCATGGGCTGAATGAGAACGATCCGTTGCACCATTCCTCCATGGTGTCGCGGTCAATATTTGTGCCTCAATCGTTTATTTGGTCTTGGTAATTGTGGCCAGCTTGCTGGTTGAAATCGGCTGACATGTCTCCAACATGATGAAAGTGTTCTTGCTAGAACGTACTTTGGGACCCTGAGGTCTGATAGAAATGCAGGACTTGTACAACCCATCCGCACAGTGGAATGCAAAGCTTGAGGCATACCAATTATTAATGATTGATCTAGATTTTTTCTCGTATTTTGTTCTCTCCCAAATATCCTTTCCCATGCCTCCTACTTTTGTGAGGGGAATAAAGCTAACGTATCTTTGGATAATAGTTTAGCTTATTGTCACATGTACTGAGGAACAGTGGAAAAACTTTTTGTTGCATGCTAACTAGTCAGCGGAAAGACTATTAGTGTTGGACACTTTTTTTACTTAAAAAAGGCCATAAATACATGGCTTATTTATGAAGTTGGGTGATCCGAACCGAGCCTGAAGAAGGGTCCCGACCTGAAACGCCACCTATCCATGTCTTCCGGGGATGCTGCCTGACCTGCTGAGTTACTCCACAACTTTGTCTTTTTTTAAAATTTGGTTCTCGAGGTTGGGACTTTTTCTTCCAACCTGTTGGTGTTGTAATTGTAATTGTTGTGTTGTAATTACCAAGCAAGTCTTGGACCAACTGCTTTGGAGATTTTTGGTTCTTTGTGTCCAAACGTGGCATTGTGGCAAATGGCAATTGCCCAAGATGCCAGCATTGGGAAAGACAAGCTTAGAAAAGGTCGTATTGCAAATATCTTTAATCCAAGCACTGGGGTAGCAGGGGGGGGGAAATAGTTCAGACATGGGAGAGCAGTGGCTTGAGGTAGATCAACCACCGTCTCACCAAATGGTGCGCTTCGAGTAGCCTCCACCTGCTCCAACCTCTCGTGAGTGGGAAGGAACTGCAGATGCTGGTTTACACCAAAGGTAGACACAGAATGCTGGAGTAACTCAGCGGGGGCAGGCAGCATCTCTGGAGAGAAGGAATGGGTGATGTTTTGGGTCGAGACCCTTCTTCAGACTGTGAGATGGGGAAGGCTGATTGGCATCTCTGTAGAGAGGGAATGGGTGATGTTTCGGGTCGAGACCATTCTTCAAATGCTCTACTTCTCGTGTGTTCTTGTGACAGCAACAGTGTGTGAAATATATTCGATACGGGCCTGACAGCTACAGGCTCGATGGGTATCAGGAAAATGCTTGTTTTCACAATTATTTCCGCCCACTTTGCACTGACAGAAATATTCTTATCTATTTATTATAAATGACAGCATTATGTAAATATTTGTGCTTTCTGATTTTTTTTAAAGCCATTGACTTACCACCATCTTTCACATTTGTGGCAAATAAATAATCATCATTTGAACTGTCAACTTTAATAACTGTTTGCAGAATGTCACAAAATCGTGATCTAACTGCCATTACATCTCATCGGACTTGCAGGAGATTTTCATTCCCTGAGGCTGTGACAATTAACTATCCATCAATCCTCCTGGGACTAGAGTCCCTGCGTTTGTGGGCACAGCAGGGAGACCGAGTCCAGTGGCAACAGATTTTCTGGTTATTTTAATCAACAGGAAAGACAGCGAATTATCCTGTCTTTCCCATGTCGTGTACAGGAACAAAAGGCTGACAGAAAGCAAACGCATCTTGACAATTTCCTTCCTTTATCACTGGGTCGGAATACTGCAGCGCACCTGCCTAATGAGCGTTGTGCAATGTGTAGTAAGGAACTGCAGATGCAGGTTTAAACCATAGGCACAAAATGCTGGAGTAACTCGGTGGGACAGGTAGCATCTCTGGGGAGAAGGAATGGGTCTGAAGAAGGGTCTCGACCTGAAACGTCACCCGTTCCTTCTCTCCAGAGGTGCTGCCCGTCCCGCTGAGTTACTCCAGCATTTTGTGTCTATCTTGAGTGCAATGCATTGATGCAGCTGCAGCAACACAGCTTCAATCCCGACCTGATGAATGCCATTCTATTGTCACACTAGACCAAGTGGACCCGTTGGGCCCAAACCTCCTCTCCTGCATTGGTGCAGCGCCCTCTCCTACCCCCTCCCTCCCCTCCCCCTCCCCTCCCCACTTCCCCTTCCCCTTCTCCATCCCCCTCAACCCCCCTTATCAACCTTCCTCCACTCTCCCTCCCTCCCCCTCCCACCCTCCCTCCCCCTCCCTCCCTCCTTAGGAGATGGATTTAAACTTTAAAATGTGAATAACTTTAAAAATATAACACTGATTTCAATACAACTACTTGTTTTACCATTAAAGCGATGATGGTGAGTAAGGTGGGCCTACAATTGTCAGGCTATCGTGTACTGTTTTGGCGGTAGTTCGATCACAAGTAAACAGACAGACGAGAGTTTTAGTATATAGATGTACCAGTGAAATGTTTTGTGAACAACCCACCCCCAAAGGGGGTTAGCCCCCACAAAGTTACAGAATTACCGAACAGTCCAGTCTACTGCTTGCCACCACTCGTGGCAGAGGCCCCCTTGCCCAACGCTGGGTCCCTCAGGGACTGTCCAGTCCTTCTACAGATGCTGCCTGACCCGTTGAGTTCCTCCAGCAACTCATTTAACAGCTCCAGATTCCAGCATCTGCAGTCTCTTGCACCTCCATTTTTACCGCAAAATAAAAACCACAAACAGATTGCTGGATGAACTCACCAAGTCTGCTAGCGTCTGGGAGTGGGAAATAGACCGATGACGTTTCTTGTCGCGGCACTCCTTCGGGCTTTCATTGTGCCGCTCCACTGTGAAGTTTGTTCATGGTGTGCCCTCCTTTGAAGAAGTCTTCAGGGCTGTCTCGATGGCCTTTTGCTTTGCTCTGCATTCCTGGCAGCATCTTGTCAGGAGTTTGAAACAGTGCCGAGTGGCGAGATCATGGGCCTTTGCCACGCCTCTGAATTTTAGGTGCCCACCACCACCTAGGCTAGCCAACTGTCCCATATTATCCGGGACTTCCCGTATTTTGGGCTAAATTGGTTTGTTCCGTATGGAACCGCCCTTGTCCTGTATAAATAGGGTTGCCAACTTCCTCACTCCCAAATAAGGGACAAAGGGTGACGTCACCGCCCCGCGCCCCACGTGACCTCACCCAGCCAGCGGCCGCGTGCTCCCGCTCCACCAATGGCGGCCGCCTGGCATTTGTGTCTATCTCTGCCTGAAAGTGGTTGAACGATTGGTGTGGTTTGGCACAATAGTTGACCCTAGGCTTGCCAACTTCCTCACTCCCATATACGGGACAAGGTGACTTCGACGACCCGCGCCCCACGTGACCTCTCCCAGCCAACAGCCACGTGCTCCCGCTCCCTCCCCATGTTCATGGGACCCGCCCCTTCCCCTGACATCAATCTGAAGAAGGGACTCGACCCGAAACACCACCCATCTCCCGAGATGCTGCCTGACCCGCTGAGTTACTCCAGCATTTTGTGTCTACCTTCGATTTAAACCAGCATCTGCAGCTTTTTTTTCCTACTATGTTTTTTAGCAATCTCTGGGGATAATGCGGATCTCGAATGGAGAAGTGAGATTGCTGGAAGTGTTATGATTATGGGTGGGGTTCACCCTATCCCTTTCACTGTCTCCAAATCACCAAACACATTACAGGCAATTAATTTTGACCATGTGTCACCGATACCTGTCACATGGAAAATGTAACCGCGACTGCACAGCAGGGTCTCACGAAACAGCTAGGTGATCATAGCCCTTTGCTTTAGTTTTTGGCGATGTGACTTGAGGGATAATTACTGGGCACAGGGGATAATTAGCAGGCTCCAGCGAGAGATGCTGGAGTTGAATAATGTAGCAGGATCTCGGCACCCAGCAGGGAGGGCAGACAGGCCTTGCTTTCATGTGTTGTTTTGGAGGCCAGCTTTTCCAGCAGTGCACAACCCCTCAGAACAGCGCAAAAAGTGCCAGGGGAAATTGTGCCCTTTCACCCTGAGAGTGGGACTTGAGCTTGTTGCTTTCTGAGGACGGACACAAAAAGCTGGAGTAACACAGACGGCATCTCTGGAGAGAAGGAACGGGGTGACGTTTTGGGTCTAGACCCTTCCTCAGACTGAAAGTCACGGGAAAGGAAAACGAGAGATGTAGACGATGATGTAGAGAGAGATATAGAACAAATGAATGGAAGATATGTAAAAAAAGTAACAATGATCAAGGAAACTGACCATAACTGTTTGTTGGATGGGAACAAAAACCTGGTGTCACTTGGTTCAGGAAGGGATGGAGAGAGAGAGAGGGAATGCAGGGATTAATTGAAGTTAGAAAAATCTAAAATCGTTCCCCTGAGCTGTAAGCTGCTCAAGCAAAATATGAGATGCAGTTCGTCCAATTTGTGTTTGGCCTCATTCTGACAATGGAGGAGGCTGAGGATAAATCCAAGGTATCACAAAATGCTGGAGTAACTCAACGGGTCAGGCAGCACCTGAAACGTCACCCATTCCTTCCCTCCTGAGATGCTGCCTGACCCGCTGAGTTACTCCAGCATTTTGTGATACCTTGGATTTGTACCAGCATCTGCAGTTATTTTCCTACACAGGCCTAGGATAAAGGTTTTCTGAACTTCTTACTCAGGTGGGAGTGCTACCCACTGAGCTGGAGCTGACAGTGCCAAAACAGTGCAGATAAACTACAGATTTAGATATCTGGTGTGTAAGCAGGCCCTTCGGCCCACAGAGTCCGTGCCAACCAGCGATCACCCTGTATGCGAGCATTATTCTACATTCTAGATGCAACATTCGGACGGAGAATATAAAGGGAAGATATATAGAGAAATGAGAGAGCGTGTTGAGACAAATGCTGGAGGTGATGGGTGGAACCAGAAAAGTGAGGAACGATGGACAGATTTAGACTTTTTACTTTAGATATACAGAGTGGCGGCACGGTAGCTCAGCGGTAGAGTTGCTGCTTTACAGCGAATGCAGCGCCGGAGACTCAGGTTCGATCCTGACTACGGGTGCTGCACTGTAAGGAGTTTGTACGTTCTCCCCGTGACCTGCGTGGGTTTTCTCCGAGATCTTCGGTTTCCTCCCACACTCCAAAGACGTACAGGTATGTAGGTTAATTGGCTGGGTAAATGTAAAAATTGTCCCTAGTGGGTGTAGGATAGTGTTAATGTGCGGGGATCGCTGGGCGGCACGGACTTGGTGGGCCGAAAAGGCCTGTTTCCGGCTGTATATATATGATATGATAAACAGGCACTTTGGCCTACCGAATCCGTGCCGACCAGTGCTTGCCCCGTACACTAGCACGATCCGACACAATAGGAACAATTTACGATTTACAGAAGACAATTAACTTACAAACCTGCACGTCTTTGGAGTGTGGGAGGAAACCGGAGCCTTACAGCACCAGAGACCTGTGTGAGATCTGACAATGGGTGCTGTCTGTATGGAGTTTGTTCATTTCCCCGTGACCTACATGGGTCGCTTTTTTTGAGATCTTCAGTTTCCTCCCACTGCTCTACGGACATACAGGTTTGTCGGTTAATTGGCTTGGTATAAATGTCAAAATTGTCCCTTGTGTGCGTAGGATAGTGTTAATGTGAGAGGATCGCTGTGCGGCATGGTCTCAATGGGCCGAAGGGCGTGTGTGTTTCCACGCTTTATCTAACTAGACAGAGTACAGAGAAGATAAAGGCTATCCCAATCCTAACGCAATTGTGTGCAGAGTTAGCTCCTCAGATTAATGGCCTGCATGCATTTCCCCTTCAGAAGGATGCATTTGTTCCTGTACCTGTAAATAAAGAAGCTTCTCATCTTGGTCCCAAGCGGGTGATTCCATTTTTTGTGCGGCTGAGTCTCCTGTTAGAGGAACTAGCCTTTTGGCATGCAGCTCGTATTTCCCCTTGTCTTTATGTTTGAGAGATTATTTTTCTTTCTAGTAAACTGCAGTTCTGCATCAACAGATTTGAATCCCAGAATAATTCTGTAATTCATTGTGGAAAATATAAAAGACTGGATTAAAATAACTGTCGGATAGAGACTGATATCCCTTTTTAAAATTTATAGTTCATGTTTCGGCCCACGATGTCTGCACCAAACATGATGCCCAATTAAACTAATCGCTTTTGCCTGCATGTGATCTGAAGCCTCCATTACCTGCATTGTGATATGCTTGTCTGAAAGTCTTAAATGCCACAATCATACAGCTTCCACCACTACCCCTGGCAGCATATTGCAGCTTGCTATCATACAGTTTCTTTAAAAAACTTGCCCCAAGCATCACCATTAAACTGGGTTGGAGAGGCTAGATGCGGGAAGATTGTTCCCGATGTTGGGGAAGTCCAGAACCAGGGGTCACAGCTTAAGGATAAGGGGGAAGTCTTTTAGGACCGAGATGAGAAAACATTTCTTCACACAGAGAGTGGTGAGTCTGTGGAATTCTCTGCCACAGAAGGTAGTTGAGGCCAGTTCATTGGCTATATTTAAGAGGGAGTTAGATGTGGCCCTTGTGGCTAAAGGGATCAGGGGGTATGGAGAGAAGGCAGGTACAGGATACTGAGCTGGATGATCAGCCATGGTCATATTGAATGGTGGTGCAGGCTCGAAGGGCCGAATGGCCTACTCCTGCACCTATTTTCTATGTTTCTATGTTCCTCTCCCTCCTTCAATCTATGTTCTCTTGATATATGCCTGTTTGTGTGTCTGTGTGTGTGGAATGGAGGATGAGGGGAGGGGGGAGGGGTGGAGTAGAGAAAGGTTCTGCTTGTCTACCCTGTGTATGTCTCTAATAATTTTATAAACCCATCAAGTCTCCAATGCTCCAGCGAAAACAATGCAAATTTCTCCAACGTCTCCTGATAGCAAATACGCCCTCATTTGGACAACATACTTCCAAACCTAAGATAGACACAAAGTGCTGGAGTTAACTCCATTGGTCAGGCAGCATCTCTGGAGAGAAACAATGGGTGACCTTTTGGGTTGAGACTCTTCTTCAGGCTGGATTTTCGTTTTCACTTGTTCTTGGTCCTCCAAAATATTTCAGATGGAATTTAAACTGGAGGTGGCGGGGTATGGACTTCAGCAGGAAGGGCTTCTTGGAGAAGAAGAGCTACCTTAAATGCAGTTGGGTCTAGTTGAGTAACTATAGTAGGGTGAAGACTATTCCTTGCTTTAATCGTGCGAGGGTGGAATGAATTGCTACACACATTGTAAACCCATTCTGCACTCTCTCCACGGATAGATGACGTTTTGGGTCGGGACCTTTTAGACTGGAGATGGGTCCTGACCCACAACATCACCTGTCCATGTTCTCCAGCGATGCTGCCTGACCCGCTGAATTACTCTAGCGCTGTATTTTTGAGTGATAGATGGGGGTGGAGGAGGGGGGGGGGGGGGGGAGAGAGAAAGGCGGCTCAAAAGCCAGAGATGAAAATAAAAAGTGAGCAAAGAATAGCGAATTATGAAGCCAGAGGAAGGATTATGGGTGGATTGGCAGAAATGGGTGCAAGTCCAGGTAGAGCAAGGGGATATGCCAATAAAATACCCCTAACTCGTGAGAGAACATTGTTTACAGCTTATCTCAATGGCCCTCCCAGTTTTAATTTATCAGTGACATCCCTCTCAACCCGCACCTCCTGCCTTTCTCTCGTTCTCGGTGAAGGCTCACCGACCTGAAGCGTTGACGCTGATTCTCGTCCACAGGCGTGTCCTGACCTGTTCGGTGCTTCCACCATTTCTGTTTTTGTTTCGGAGTTTGATGCCAGGACCAGCCAGCAGCCACTTTTGAGCAGCGTTGGACTTCACGGTCTCACGTGTGCAGAGTCCTGCTCCCACACGTCTCTTCCGTTCGTAGACCCTGCGTTATCATTCCGAGCAGTTGTTGCATCCGGCCGGGATCAAACCAGCTTCAGATCCAGGCAGTAGAGGTCGTCAGTTCCGTTCACCCTGGTTCCTGATGTGATACGCAAGAGGCTTGCTTTACAGATAGACACAAAAAGCTGGAGTAAGGCAACAGCTTTGCCAGCTTCTCTGGAGAGAAGGAATAGTTGACGTTTTGGATCGAGACCCTTCATCGGGCTTGAGTTACTCCAGCTTTTTGTGTCTATCTTTGGTGTAAATCCTCCTTGCGGCCGCCATTGGTGGAGCGGGAGCATGAGGCCGCTGGCTGGGTGAGGTGGCGCGGGGCGGTGACGTCACCTTGTCCCATATTTGGGAGTGAGGAAGTCGGCAACCCTAGACGTGATTTATTATTATATTATATTATTATATTTTATTATTATATCAGTGTCGCCAATTGCACGCTCTAATCCATTAGTCGTTGGAGATGGGCTGTCACTCTGAGCGGGTGTTAGCAAAGTGGTTTGAAGCCTCGACTAATTACGTTTTTTCCTCTTATTGGGTTGGGGGGAGATATCATTAAATGAGGTGCAGAACAAAATGTGTAGGAAAGAACTGCAGATGCTGGTTTACACTGAAGGTAGACACACAATGCTGGAGTAACTCAGCAGGACAGGCAGCATCTCTGGAGAGGCAGAATAGATTTTGTTTTGGGTCGAGATCCTTCTTCAGGAGGAAGGGTACTGGTCAGATACGTCACCTGTTCCTTCTCTCCAGAGACACTGCCTGACCCGCTGAGTTACGCCAGGACTTTGTCTGTCTCTTCAATTTAAACTGATCTCTGCCTGCATGTGATCCATATCCATGTGCAATTTGTGACTTGTCTTCAGTGTAAAGGTTCCTTCCCACACAGGATTAGTAGAGCTTGCTGGTGCCAGGGCCTGTGCAATTGAATTGGTTAACTAAATGTCATTGTTTGATAGAGTGGGGTTAAATGCATATTATTGTACGTATTCCAGTGTGTAATGTTATAACAGCAAAAATTGCTTGAAGCATCGAGCAAGCCAGTGAGCATCCATGGAGGGAACAGTGAATGATGTGATAAAGAACCATTCACGTCTGTAATATTGCACAGTTTAACAAGAATGCCCCCATTTAGTGTGTGTGTGTGTGTGTGTGTGTGTGTGAGTGTTCAATTAATCTACTCTTAATTCATAGTGTAGGTGCAGGGAAAACTTGGCAGAATGGTCCTACTATTCATCTCCTGAGAACTGGGATTGTTCTCCTTGGTGGAGAGAAAGTTGAAAGGAGATTCAGTGGAAATGCTTAAAACCGTGAGATATTTATTGGATGGAGTTGACCATCAATATTGACGGGGCTTGTGGCTGAAAGTGGGGCAAGTATAATGCAGGGGAAAATATCAAAGAGTCATAGATTCATACAGTGTGGAAACAGGCCCAACTTGCCCACATCGGCCAACTTGTCCAATCTACACTAGTCCCACCTGCCTGCGATTGACCCATATCCCTCCATACCTGTCCTATCCATCAACTTGTCTAACTGTTTCATAAACGCTGGGATAGTCCCTGCCTCAACTACCTCCTCTGGCAGCTCGTTCCATACACCCACCAGCCACCCTTTGTGTGGAAAAAAGTTGTCCCTCAGATTCCTATTAAATCTTTTCCCCTTCACCTTTAACCCGTAAACCCTCAAGGTAACAACATGGATTGAGGCCATGTATTGTCTGAATCTAGTTATTTGCTCCCCGTGAGGCCACAGGCCTCAGTACATCTTGGTGATTGCTTCATCTTGTGTGTGAGCATTCACTAGATATGAGAGGGATGCCGTGTGAAGTCAGATTGAGCAAAGTGGATTCATATTCTCTGGAGTTTAGAAGAATGAAAGGCTTTATTGAAACTTTCAAAATTCTTCGAGGGCTTGTCAGGCCGGGTGACGAGAGGGCTTATGACTGGCTGGAGATGTAGAGAGAGGGGCTGGAGTCTCCCGATGACAGTCTGCTAATTTTCCACCGAGTTGAGGAGAAATTTATTTTCTACCTGGAAGATTGTGAATCTTTAGAATTTTCTACCTCAAAGGCCTGTAGCCGCTGGCTCGTTGACAATACACGGACTGAAGGACCTTCAATAGACAATAGGTGCAGGAGGAGGCCGTTCGGCCCTTTGAGCCAGCACCACCATTCAATGTGATCATGGCTGATCATTCTCAATCAGTACCCCGTTCCTGCCTTCTCCCAATACCCCCTGACTCCGCTATTGTTAAGAGCTCTATCTAGCTCTCTCTTGAATGCATTCAGAGAATTGGCCTCCACTGCCTTCTGAGGCAGAGAATTCCACAGATTTACAACTCTCCGACTGAAAAAGCTTTTCTTCAGTGAAGGTTGATGGATTTTGCACACTAAGGGAAGGAGAGTGGATGAGAAAATGTGGAGAGGCCTCAATGGACTCTTGTGCATCATTCTCCAGCGCAGTGCTTTGTACAGTTAGTGAAGCACTTTTGTCCAAGATCTGTTCCGGCACACCTGGGTCAGACATATTTTTCACCTTTCAGTCATTGAACTGCTGGCCCTCCACCTGGTGCAGTGTGGTTTTTGCTGGGGATTATTCAGGCATTTACTCAATGCATTCAGTCTTGGAGATTCAGTCCACCTTTCGGCCCACAGTGAATGCGCTTGGTCTTAAAGAACAATGTAGTTAGTCTGCTACTCTTTCCCCACAGCTCTGTAATTCACTCCCCTTCAAATACTTGTTCAATTCTCGTGTGGCAGGAGATTATTGGAAGGCGATTACGGACTAGTCTCATCCCGGTCACTTTCTCTTCTCCCCTCTCTCATCAAGCAAGCAGTACAGAAGTATGAAAACGCACACCTTCAGATGCAGAACAATTTCTTCCCAAGTGTTGTCGGGCAACTAAACCATCCTATCGACAACTAGAGTGGTCCTGAGCTGCTCTCTATCTCATTGGAGACCTTCAGACTGTCTTTTCACAAAATGCTGGAGTAACTCGGCAGGTCAGGCAGCATCTCAGGAGAGAAGGAATGGGTGACGTTTCGGGTCGAGACCCTTCCTTCTCTCCTGAGATGCTGCCTGACCTGCTGAGTTACTCCAGCATTTTGTGAATAAATACCTTTGATTTGTACCAGCATCTGCAGTTATTGTCTTATTCAGACTATCTTTAATCAGACTTTACTGGATTTATCTTGCACTGAATGTTATTCCCTCTATCATGTATCGTGTATTATGTGGATGGCTCGATTGTAATCGGGTACAGTCTTTCTGCTAACTGGTGGGCAAGCAACAAAGGCTTTTCACTGTACCTCGGTACACGTGACAAACTAAACTATTGGATGTGCTTCCACCTGTCTCGGGCAGTGGTTCTGTTTTCCTGCACGTTGCTGAGTTTCTGCAGGTTCTGTGTGTGTGCCCTTGCTGTCTACACTGATCGAACGGCCTTGTGCCAAGCTGCCCCAAGTTCATAAGAGATAGGAGCAGGTTTGGGCCGTTCGGCCCATCAAGTCTACACTGCCATTCAATCATGTCTCCTGACTAACCCCATTCTCCTGCCTTCTCCACATAACCTGTGACACCTGTACCTGTTTCAGACTGAGGTGGGTCTTCAGTCAGAGAGTTGTGAATCTGTGGAATTCTCTGCCTCAGAAGGCAGTGGAGGCCAATTCTCTGAATGCATTCAAGAGAGAGCTAGTCAGTGCTCTTAAGGATAGCGGAGTCAGGGGGTATGGGGAGAAGGCAGGAACGGGGAATGATCATTGAGAATGATCAGCCATGATCACATTGAATGGCGGTGCTGGCTCGAAGGGCCGAATGGCCTCCTCCTGCACCTATTGTCTATTGTCTATAGCTTGTCGAGTGGCAAGTTAAAACAATTACCCTGGATGTTGTGCTTGCCCCATCTTAACCTCTGTCACCCGCACTGATCAAAGTTCCCCCACATTTGGGCGTGGCTCTCAGCACCGGTTTACCTGACACTCACTTCACTTTCCCTTGTTCCCCTTGTTCCATTGTTCCTCTTCCCTGTTGGTGCAGCATTTGCAAAGGCGGAATATTTAGCCATGTGGTTGTTACAAGTCGACCCTTCCGTTTGAAGAAGGGTCTCGCTCCGAAACGTCACCCATTCCTTCTCTCCCGAGATGCTGCCTGACCTGCTGAGTTACTCCAGCATTTTGTGAATAAATACCTTCGATTTGTACCAGCATTTGCAGTTATTTTCTTATACTTCCTCATTTTGTTTTTCTTCGACGTAACCTCTTTGTCTGATGAGGCAATATTGGAAATATTGTGTCCAGTTCTGGTCTCCCTGCTTTTAGGAGAATGTCATTAAACTGGAAATGCTGCAGCAAAAAGAAGGTTCGTGAGGATGTTGAAACAAGGAACTGCAGATGCTGGTTTACACAAAAGGACACACTGTGTGTGCTGTAACCCAGTGACTCAGCCTCTCTGGAGAACATGGAGAGGTGATGTTTTGGGTTGGAGCCCTCCTTCAGGCACTTAAAAGGATCCTGACCTGAAATGTCACACATCCATGTTCTCCAGGGATGCTGCCCGACCCTCTGAGTTGCTCTGGCACTTTTTTTTTTTTTTTTAAACAAAGGCGTTCCTGATTTTGGAGCATTTGTGTTGTAAGGAGAGGCCGGGAGGTGACTTCAGGCTAATAAAATGGAGAGAGGCCTGGATCAGGTGAACAGCAGTCTTTTCCCAGGGTAGGGGAAGTCTTGAACAGCATCCCTCTCCCCATCAGAACTGCCCCCTCCATCGACTCCTTTAAGTCCAGGCTCAAAACCTATTTCTACTCCCCGGCGTTTGAGGCCCTCTGAGGGGGCGCTGTGAACTGTTTATGTATGTGCTGTTAGGTTTGTGTGCCATTGTATGTTCTTTTTTAGTACCTGCACTGAGGTACAGCACTTTGGTCAACGTGGGTTGTTTTTAAACGTGCTATACAAATAAAATTGACTTGACTTTTCTTGAACCAGAGGGCAGAGGTTTGCATTGAGAGGAGAATGATTAAAAGATACCAGAGGGGACCTGAGGGGCAGCTTTTTTCACACAGAGGGTGGTGCGGATATGAGCTGCAAGGAGGAGTGGTAGATGTGGGTATAATTGCATTTAAAATATGCTGAAGGTATTTATTCACAAAATGCTGGAGTAACTCAGCAGGTCAGGCAGCATCTCGGGAGAGAAGGAATGGGTGACGTTTCGGGTCGAGACCCTTCTTCAAACTGAAGAAATATAAAATATTTCTTATTTAAGACTGAAGAACTTTAAAATATGCTTGTGCAGGTGCAACGATAGGAGATCTGTGGAGGGATACGGACAAATTATAATAGAATGGTAAAATAGGCAATAGGCTCTAGCTCAGTTGGACAGCTTGGTCTGAAGGTAGGGTTGCCAACTTCCTCGCTCCCAAATAAGGGACGGAGGGTGACGTCACCGCCCCGCGCCTCACGTGACCTCACCCAGCCAGCGGCCACGTGCTCCCGCTCCACCAATGGCAGCCGCCATTTTCCGGTGGGCCTCACTATGGCACTGGAGGAGGCCCATGACCGAAAGGTCAGAGTGGGAGGGGGAGTTGAAGTGCTCAGCCACCGGGAGATCAGGTTGGTTAAGGCGGACTGAGCGAAGGTGTTGAGTGAAACGATGGCCGAGCCTGCGTTTGGTTCCAGCAGTTTAATCATCCCTGCCCATCCCAGCACCGTTGTCGATGAGGTATTCATTCTGATCAACCATGCTGGACGTGTTGGCACTTGCTGTAAACTTACATTTCCAGCTGCATTCAGGTTTCTTCTGAAACCCATTACAGATCTCCTGAACGTTAAATTAAACTGGACCTTTGCAACAATAGAATTTGGATCAGTACTGGTCTCTGATCTCTGGAGTCTGCTTTGTCTTTCAATAAAATTAATTCAGTTTTGTTGATTCTCTTGCTTGTTAAATTTTAAAATGAGGTTCACTACCTTTCTAAATCCTTTGATTTATGTGTGGGCAGCACAGTGGTTGCAGTGGGTAAAGCTACTGCCATGGTTCCCAAAGAGCCGGCTTCAGTCTTGACCTCTGGTGCTG
This sequence comes from Rhinoraja longicauda, assembly GCF_053455715.1. Lineage (NCBI taxonomy): Eukaryota > Metazoa > Chordata > Chondrichthyes > Rajiformes > Arhynchobatidae > Rhinoraja > Rhinoraja longicauda. The sequence continues at coordinate 3,647,480 of NC_135984.1, forward strand.
TCTGTGTGGAGTTTGCATGTTTCCTCCTCGCCCATGTGTGCTTTCTCCCACATTAGAGAGATTAATTATTGTAGATTTTTTTTTGGTGTCGTTAAATGGTAAAAGAATCAAAAAGGGGTTGATGGGCAACAAACGAAATAGGTTGCAGAAATGCATGGAAATAAGGAGGACGGATGGACTTGTATTGCTGAGAGCTAGCATGGACCTGATGGGCCAAATGGCCTTGCATCATTAAAAAATGATGAAAGCCCAACTTGATGTGTATGTTTTGCCATGTCTTGCCATGGCTGGCTGCCTGATTTACCAAAGGAACCGTACTTACAGTGTTAGTGTTGGTTACACAGATCCTGCTGGTAATGAAGATAGACACAAAAAGCTGGAGTAACTCAGCATGTCAGGCAGCATCTCTGGAGAAAAGGAATGGGTGACGTTTCTTTGGGACCCTTAATGTATAATTCTACTCTGTTCTATATCAATTCTACTCTGCCATTCATTCAGGGCTGATCTATCTCTCCCTCCTTACCCCATTCTCCTGCCTTCTCCATAATCCCTGTCACCCACACTAATCAGGAATTTATCTATCTCTGCCTTAAAAATATCCATTGACCGCCTCCACAGCCTTCTGTGGCAATGAATTCCACAGATTCACCACCCTCTGACTAAAGAAATTCCTCCTCATCTCCTTCCTAAAGGTACGTCCTTTAATTCTGAGGCTGTGACCTCTGATCCTAGGCTCTCCCACAGGTGGAAACATCCTCTGCACATCCACTCTATCCAGGCCGCTCACTATTCGATAGGTTTCAGTGAGATCCCCCCCCAAACCCCATCCTTCTAAACTCCAGCGAGTACAGGCCCAATGCCGTCAAACCCTCATCATCTGCTGACCCATCGCAAGTATCTGCGCTTTCACGCAATCCCTTTGAATCAGTCTCCACATCCTCTCATCCCATAGGAATGGTCCCTTTTGGAAGCCACACATCTTGAAGGCATTGCCAACTCTGGATTCGTGTGGTGTAACTTGCTTTCAGGAAGGCTTGCCTTCGCGTACATCGCATGGAAAATAAATGCATCAACTGAATAATTGATGTTGAAAAATGCTTATGCCCCGGTCAATGCCTAATGGTAATTATGATGCCTTTCATTCTAATTACTCTGAAGACTTCTTCAATACAGAAAGAAAGAAAACAGACAATCTTGCAGCAGCCCAAGGCTACTTTAGTAAAACGTAAGTTGCTGAGTCCTGTTTGATGCAGGTGGGTGCTTTTTGAGAGGAGGTTTCCCATGGTCACAATGGAGATCTGGTCTCTAACCTGTTCCATCAATTGGCCGGGAACAGAATCCAAATCAATTGTTAATGAATATCTGGCTGATCTGGAGCTGCAGGTCTCACAGATGGTGGGCACAAGTATCTGGTGGCCACAAGTATCTGGTAGCCAGTACTCTGAAGACATTCCAGATTCCATTCAGGTTGGGGTTGGGTGCACAGATATCCCCCTTCAACTTGAATTAAAACTATCACAGGAGTTTTAATGAGCTGAATATTCTGACTTCAACGTTTGTTACTCATGGCAGTGAACAGTTTAATTTGTTACTGAGTGATTTGATCCACTTTTAGCGATCGAAACGTGCCTGATTGTATAGGTGGCACGGTGGCGCAGTGGGTAGATTTGCTGCCTTACAGTGCCAGAGAACCGGGTTCGATCCTGACTATGGGTGCTGTCTGTATGGATTTTTTACATTCTCCCCGTGACCGCGTGGGTTTTCTCCGGGTGCTCCGGTTTCCTCCCACACTCCAAAGATGTGCAGGTTAATTGGCTTCTGTAAATTGTCCCTCGTGTGTAGGATAGATCTAGTGTACTGGCGATCGTAAGACAGCGTGGACTTGGTGGGCTGAAGGGCTTGATTCCACGCTGCATCTCTAAACTGAAAGCAAGTTGCCCCCATATTCATAATATGTCCAGTTTTACTCTGAGAAAATTAAGTGACACCTTCAGCTTAATTAGGATGTCATTAAAAACATGGGCTAAAGAGGAATTCCCCAATGCCATGACCTCCCTGCCTAGACCTGCATTTTATTTGTGCAATCTAGTTTCCTTCCTCCCAGGAATACAGATTCTTGGAGGAATTTGATTTAATCTCTTTGACGTCCTTCTGCATGTCTCAGTGCGGCTCGTGAAAGCTCAGACGTTGCATCCAAGTTTGATCAATATTTGATTTGACAAGTACATGTGCAATTCTTTTTTTTAAAAAAGGTTGTTTTAATTCTGAGTGAAAATCATGGCTGTGATGTTTCCCTTTGTTTTGACACGTTAGCTCGTATCATTGAACAGGATCTGTTGGCTCAAACTGGTATGGTCTTGAGTTTGGGGTTAAAATATTCGGTTTAGTTTATTGTCACGTGTACTGAGGTAGAGTGTAAAGCCTTTTGTTGTGTGCTAACCAGGTCAGCGGAAATACAACACATGATTACAATCGAGCCATTCACAGTGACCAGATACATGATATGGGAATAAAGTTTAGTGCAAGGTAAAGGCAGTAAAGCCAAAACAAAGATAGTCTGAGGGTCACCAATGAGGTAGATAGTAGTTCAGAACTGTGCTCCAGTTACAGAAGGGCGGTTCAGTTGCCTGACAACAGCTGGGAAGAAACTGTCCCTGAATCTGGAGGTGTGCGTTTTCACACTTCTGTACCTCTTGCCCGATGGGAGAGGGGAGAAGAGGGAGTGGCCGGGGTGTGACTCGTCCTTGATGATGCTGCTGGCCTTGCCGAGGCAGCGCGAGATGTAAATGGAGTCGATGGAAGGGAGGTTGGTTTTGTGTGATGGTTTGGGCTGCGGTCTTGGATGGAGCTGTTCCCAAACCAAGCTGTGATGCATCCCGGTAAAATGCGTCAAAGTGCTGGAGTTACTCAGTGGGTTGGACTGCCTCATGACTGTCAAATACCAATCCTGAGATGAATTGTGAAGTCTTACTCATCATGCTTGCACTTGCTTTGACTTTCATTATTTTGTTAAACTGGGCAGAGATGATCTTGAATTGCCCCAGCCTAAACGGAAGGTGTGTTGTGGCTGGTTGGTTATGCATTACACTACGCTGTGGTTAAAGCCTACATACCTCCTAATTTATAGTCGTCCAGTACCACAAATTGTCCCTAGTGTGCGTAGGTTAGTGTGTGGGGTGATTGCTGGCCGGCGTGGACTCTGTAGGACAAGGGGTATGGTTGCCAACTTCCTCACTCCCAAATACAGGACAAGGTGACGTCACCGCCCCACGGGCGGCCGCCATTGGTGGAGTGGGAGCACGTGGCCGCTGACTGGGTGAGGTCACGCGGGGCGCGGGGCGGTGACGTCACCTTGTCCCGTATTTGGGAGTGAGGAAGTTGGCAACCCTACTTGTACGGGACAAGGGCGGTCCCGTACGGGACAAGGGTGGTCCCGTACGGGACAAACTAAGTTGGCCTAAAATACGGGATGTCCCGGCTAATACGGGACAGTTGGCAACCCTAACGAGGGGCCTGTTTCCGCGCTGTATCTTTAAAGTACCTCTGGGTTTGAATGGAATCTTGTCGGTTGCCAGTTTTCTTCCCCCATCTTCTTTGTCCAGGATTGATAGTAGTTGCCTTGGACAATACCAGTGCTAATGTTTCCCCATGAACCTCCCATTTAATTCTTTGCATGCAAACCCCACTTGCTTTTGTGCTTGAACACTATTCTTTGGTGCCGATGGAGTGAAGTAGTTTCTTGTGAACTTTGTGTTTGAGGAGGTGAACTGTCACAACAGACCCTCTCAAAAGAGGCCCCAGCATCTCCAATTGTTGTTGGCCCCTCTCGGCGATGATGGGATTGTTGGCTGAACGTTGGTGTGCAATCAGCGATAACTTTAGAGAGGGTAGACAGTCTGAACCTTTTCTCCCCAGTGTGGACGTGTCCAGCGCAAGAGGGCAAAGCTATAAGGTGAGAGGGGAACGTTTATTGGACCTGTGTGGGACATAGTTTTACACAGTAGTGTGGGCATTGCCTGGGGCGGTGGTGGAGGCAGATGCAACAGTGGCATTTAAGAGGTTATTAGATAGGCGCATGAATGTGCAGGGTATAGGATGTAGATCGTGTACAGGCAGATGAGATAGGTTTAACATAGCGTCATGTTTGACTTGGCATTGTGCCTTGGCATAAACATTGTGGGCCAAAGGGCCTGTTCCTGTGCTGTTCTGTCCTATGTTCTACTTTGAAATTAAGTCAATGCTTTGAAAAAGATTAAGTTAACATATCACAGAGACTCATCAAGTCATTTATCACTTCGCAGCTGGGCTAATGTACGAGCCTGATTGTGGCTGGGTTTTCCGCTGATCTTGTGTTAATGGGTTTTGATGATAAAATTGATCTCCCAAAGATCTAAGAGCTAATTCATGGTGAATTGCAATATTTTTGGGTTGGATACTTCACCACACCTCAAGGAGAGAGAAACAGCCATATAGTCACTTGAAGGCCACCGGGAAACTGCTGGTCTTGAGATATCACTTTGGGCTGCAGGAGACTGAGCGTCATATTACTGTCAGCTTGTTCACTCAAGCCCACACGAGAATGTCCATGAAACACCAGTCAACTACCAACTTCAACTCTCCTCTACAAAAGCCATGTAGGCAGCTACATGGATAGGAGGCATTTAGAGGGATGTGGGTCAAACGTAGACCGGTGGAACTCGTGTAGATGGGACATCGTGGTCAGCATGGGCAAGTTGGGCCAAAGAGCCCGTTTCCAATTTTTATGACTACACAACACCATCCTCGAGCAATAAAGATCCATGGCAAGACCCAGGAAAATGTCTTTAGCTTGCCATATTTTGGGAATCATGCCTTCAACAATACAGACATGGATTGGCAAAAATTCATTACTGCAGTCTGCTTGTGGGGGATATTTAGTTTAGAGATACAGCATGAAAACTGGCCCTTCAGCCCACTTCAGCCTGACCAGCGATCGCCCGGACACTACTTGTATCCTACGTACTAGGGACAATTTACAGAAGCCAATTAACCTACAAATTTGCTCACCTTTGGGATGTAGGAGGAAACCGGAGCACCTGGAGAAAACCCACGCAGTTATAGGGAGAACATGCAAACTCCACACAGACATTACCGATAGCTGAGATCAAGCCCTGGTCTCTAGTGCTGCGAGGCTGCTCTGCTGCCTTGCTGATCTGTGAGCTCGCCAAATAATTAATGCATTTAAAAAGGAGCTGGGGTCTGAATGCATTAGAGTTCCTGGCTTGTGTAAAGAGAACTTTACATAAAAGAGGGGGAGGAAAGAATAATTGCTAATGAACAGAACTGAGACACACTGGTCCTGCCATTTAAACAACGATGCCAACTCTTCAGGATGGTGTTAGAATAAGTGGTTAGAAAAAGCATGCATTCCTGAATATTTAGTTAATACCTTAGAGGGTGTAAATTGGAAAGAAGCAATTGATGTTACTGATGTCAGGAAGCGCTCTGTCTAGCAAATAGCAATTAATACTTGGAATGTTTTTTCTGGAAGGGGCAATGCCAAAAATATTTCAAGAGGTAATTATGTCTTTACTACACCAAGTGGACCCATTGGGCCCAAATTCTCCTGCATTGGTGCAGCACCCTCTCCTCCTCTCCCTCTCCTCCTCTCCCTCTCCCTCCCCCCCTCTCCCTTCCCTTCCCTCTTCCCCCTCCCCTCCCCCCCACTCCATCCCCCTCACCCCTTCCCCGTAGCCATTAGTGGCCGCCATTGGTGGAGCGGGAGCACGTGGCCGCTGGCTGGGTGAGGTCACGTGGGGCGCGGGGCGGTGACGTCACCCTTTGTCCCTGATTTGGGAGCGAGAAAGTTGGCAACCCTACTAATACCGGACAATGGCGGTCCCGTACGGGACAAATTAATTTAGCCCCTAATACCGGATGTCACGGCTAATACGGGGACAGTTGGCAACCCTAATTGCTAACGATCGATCAGAAATTAGAATTTGTATCGAAGGAATGAGGAGTTGTCTGGGAAGTTTATTATTTTTTTTACAGCACTTGAATTTTAAAAAAAATCTTCTTTGGCCTTGGCTTCTAAATTAAAATGGTTTTTAAACAGCGATGTAGGTTGAGTGGTGCAGTGTTTATGCAGTTCCTGGAAGAACATATTTATAACAGATTGTGAAAGAGTTTGTTCCCAGTAACTTGAGAATCTTGTTAATTCTGATTTTAAAACAAAAACAGATTTGCATTTTGGAGCAGTAAATGATTTTCAAAAATCTTAATCCTGTGTGTTGAAACCCAATTTCACTCAGTTTTCCTGCACTCCCTCCCCTCTCCCCACACTTGATTGCCCTCTCTGCTATAATGCTATGACTTTGTGCTGAGACTAAGAAGACTTTAAAATAGATTCTGCAGATGGGCAGAGGAATGTGAGGTAACACAGGAGTTGGGATAGGCCATTTAGGACTGAGATGAGGAAAAACTTCCTCACCCAGAGAGTTGTGAATCTGTGGAATTCTCTACCACAGAAGGCAGTGGAGGCCAATTCACTGGATGTTTTTAAGAGAGAGTTAGATTTAGCACTTGGGGCTGAAGGAATCAAGGGATAGGGGAAAAAACAGGAATGGGGTACTGATTTTAGATGATCAGACGTGATTAGTTGGCTCGAAGGGCCGAAAGGCCTACTGCACCTATTTTTCTATGTTTCCTGATGGGGAAAATCTTGGAGTGGGTGACGTTTCAGGTTGGAACCCTTCTTCAGACTTGACATGTTCGGCACGGACATTGCGGGCCGAAGGGCCTGATCTTGTGCTGCACTGTTCTACATTCCCTATTCTTGCTGTGTGCTTGAATCGGCGATACCAAGCAGTTTGTTGCAGAAATGCAGGCAGGTCCTTTAATTTATTTCATCTTTGCCACAGTCTTCAGTTTGATTTGATTTGTTGGATGCACTAGTGCTGTATCCAAGCATTTGAACACATTCCATTGCATGAAGTACCTGTGTCTGAGAGCAATCTATTTGTAAAGCAATTGTGCTACTGTGCTCTCTGCTGCTCCACCCTGCTGAATAAATGAGGATCTCACTGTTTGCTAATAGAAGGAAGATTATTGAACAGACAGTGGATCTGTACAAGTTCATAAGTTCATGGAGTTCAATGAAATGGAACAATATGTCAGGCAGCATCTCAGGAGAGAATACTCCAGCATTTTGTGAATTCTCTCCTGAGATGCTACCTGACCTGCTGAGTTACTCCAGCATTTTGGGAATAAATACCTTCGATTTGTACCAGCATCTGCAGTTTTTTTCTTGCAGAACAATATGTCAAAACACTGACCCTGTCTCTGTGCAGGTTTGCAATGAATTTCCGTCCAGTGGCAGTCTGCTTCACAGTAGAAGAAGCTCGGATCCTAATTGTTGGAAGGAACTGCAGAAGCTGGTTTAAAATGAAGATAGACACAAAATGCTGGAGTAATTCAGCTGGACAGGCAGCATCTCGGGAGGGAAGGAATGGGTGATGGTTCTGGTCTTGACCCGGCACGTCACCTACTCTCTCTCCCCGGCGATGCTGCCTGTCCCGCTGAGTTACTGCTGCATTTTGTGTCTGTTCTTGGAACACGAGTGTTGTGTTTGGATCATATTCTTGATTGGGTTTTGCTGACTGCTTGGTACGGTGAAGGCCACAACACCAATTTGTATTGTGATAGATAAGGGCAGTGGAGAGAGTATGACAATATAAAACTTGATTTTTTTTCTTCCAAATCCATTATGCTGGGGCACAGATAGTTCCCAGGAGGCGGAGGTGGGGATAGATTTATCCTCTGCAATACAGAGACATAATTGCCTGCTGAGCTGAGTGAGATATTGGGAGGTGGATTAACAATTCTTTGAATAAAGCATTTGAAAGGCCTCTATTGCGGAGCTGTGCACAGTATTAGAATCCTACACTGTGTGATAGTTTAATATGACCGTTTCTAATAAAATATCATATTCATTCACGTAAGGGTACATTTTATCCTTTGATGTTAGGCTCCACACACAGGGCTTTCTTCGGGAACGAGTACAGAGGCTCTTTGTAATAGCTTGCTGTCCCTACTTAAGACGAGCAAATGCCTTTTTAATGTGCTTAGAACATATCTGCCGCTTAAATGCAAAAGTACTCTCAAACTCGCGTATCAAATTTACGAAATATCAGAAGTCCGGAGATCTTGTTTATTTAGATGAGGATTTCTGGCTGTGGGATTTAATTGCCATGCTGTTTATTCAGAGAGTAAGGATTACCCGCTATACGGAATCCCTGTGGATTGAGCCCGTTAAGGAATAATTGCATAATACTTGAAAGATTTGTGTGTTTAGTTTAGTTTAGAGATACAGCGCAGAAACAAGCCCTTCGGCCCACCGAGACCACGCCGACCAGCGATCACCCTGCACACTAACACTGGGTGGCTGTATGGAGTTTGTACGTTCTCCCCGTGACCTGCGTGGGCTTTCTCCGGGTGCTCCGGTTTCCTCCCACACTCCAAAGATGTACAGGTTTGTATAAGAAGATAACTGCAGATGCTGGTACAAATCGAAGGTTTTTATTCACAAAATGCTGGAGTAACTCAGCAAGTCAGGCAGCATCTCGGGAGAGAAGGAATGGGTGACGTTTCGGGTCGAGACCCTTCTTCAGACTGTAGGTTAATTGGCTTGGTAAAAGTGTAAATTGTCCCTAGTGTGTGTACGATAGTATAACATATAACATATAACAACTACAGCATGGAAACAGGCCTGTCCGGCCCTACCAGTCCACGCCGACCATTCTCCCTGACCTAGTCTCATCTACCTGCACTCAGACCATAACCCTCCAATCCCCTCCTATCCATATACCTATCCAATTTACTCTTAAATAATAAAATCGAGCCAGCCTCCACCACTTCATACAGCCATTCCATACAGCCACAACCCTCTGAGTAAAGAAGTTCCCCCTCATCTTACCCCTAAACCTTTGTCCCTCAATTCTGAAGCTATGTCCCCTTGTTGGAATCTTCCCCACTCTCAAAGGGAAAAGCCTACCCACGTCAACTCTGTCCGTCCCTCTCAAAATTTTAAAAACCTCTATCAAGTCCCCCCTCAACCTTCTACGCTCCAAAGAATAAAGACCCAACCTGTTCAACCTCTCTCTGTAGCCTAAGTGCTGAAACCCAGGCAACATTCTAGTAAATCTCCTCTGTACCCTCTCCATTTTGTCGACATCCTTCCTATAATTTGGCGACCAGAACTGCACACCATACTCCAGATTCGGCCTCACCAATGCCCTGTACAATTTCAACATTACATCCCAACTTCTATACTCGATGCTCTGATTTATAAAGGCAAGCATACCAAACGCCTTCTTCACCACCCTATCCACATGAGATTCCACCTTCAGGGAACAATGCACAGTTATTCCCAGATCCCTCTGTTCCACTGCATTCCTCAATTCCCTACCATTTACCCTGTACGTCCTATTTTGATTTGTCCTACCAAAATGCAGCACCTCACACTTATCAGCATTAAACTCCATCTGCCATCTTTCAGCCCACCCTTCCAAAAGGCCCAAGTCTCTCTGTAGACTTTGAAAATCTACCTCACTATCAACTACTCCACCTATCTTAGTATCATCTGCATATTTACTAATCCAATTTGCCACACCATCATCCAGATCATTAATGTAAATGACAAACAACAGTGGACCCAACACAGATCCTTGGGGCACTCCACTAGACACTGGCCTCCAACCTGACATACAATTGTCAACCATTACCCTCTGGTATCTCCCATTCAGCCATTGTTGAATCCATCTTGCAACCTCACTATTAATACCCAACGATTTAATCTTCTTAATCAACCTTCCATGTGGAACCTTGTCAAATGCCTTACTGAAGTCCATATAGACAACATCCACAGCCTTGCCCTTATCAATTTCCCTGGTAACCTCTTCAAAAAATTCAAGAAGATTAGTCAAACATGACCTTCCAGGCACAAATCCATGTTGACTGTTTCTAATCAGGCCTTGATTATCCAAATAATTATATATATTGTCCCTAAGTATCTTTTCCATTAATTTTCCCACCACAGACGTCAAACTAATAGGTCTATAATTGCTAGGTTTACTTTCAGAACCTTTTTTAAACAAAGGCACAACATGCGCAATGCGCCAATCTTCCGGCACCATCCCTGTTTCTAATGACGTTTGAAATATTTCCGTCATAGCCCCTGCTATTTCTGCACTAACTTCCCTCAATGTCCTAGGGAATATCCTATCAGGACCTGGAGACTTATCCACTTTTATATTCTTCAAAAGTGTCCGTACCTCCTCTTCTTTAATCCTCCTAATTTCCATCACTACTCTACTTGTTTCGCTTACCTCACATAATTCAATATCCTTCTCCTCAGTAAATACCGAAGAAAAGAAATTGTTTAATATCTCCCCCATTTCTTCCGGCTCAGCACATAGCTGTCCACTCTGACTCTCTAATGGACCAATTTTATCCCTCACTATCCTTTTGCTATTGACATATCTGTAGAACCCCTTGGGGTTTACTTTTACATTACTTGCCAAAGCAGCCTCATATCTTTTTTTCGCTTTTCTAATTTCCTTTTTAAGATTCCTTTTACATTCTTTATATTCCTCAAAAACCTCATTTACTCCCTGCCGCTTATATTTATTGTATATCTCCCTCTTTTTCCGAACCAAGTGTCCAATTTCCCTGGAAAACCACGGCTCTTTCAAATTATTATTCTTTCCTTTCCACCGAATAGTGTAAGTGTTTGGGCATTGCTGGTCAGTGTGGACTCGATGGGCCGAAGGGCCTGATTCTGCACTGTATCTCTAAATTAAACTTAAAAAGTCTGAATTATTATTTGCTCCTTCATACTATTGCCCTGGGACTCTGCACTGGCAATGGTTTCCTCTTTCAACGTGTGCTTCTAGACCGGCAAACCCCAAGAGATGGATGTGCTTTGTCCATTTGGATTAGTCTGCAAGGTGCTATGAGATGTGAAGAACACAGGGAGCTGGGAAAGAGCATAACTGGGAAAGGCAGAGAGATGGAATCGATGCAGATAAAAGTGGGCACCTGTGTGTGAGGGCGAGAAGAGTTTTAGTGAAAGCAACTGAATAATAAATGGTGAAAGAAAAACTTAGATGAAGTAATTTTTGTGTGGATGCTGGGTGAATGCGAAGGCTGTGTCCTTGAAAGACTTATTCACAAAATGCTGGAGTAACTCAGCAGGTCAGGCAGCATCTCGAGAGAGAGAAGGAATGGGTGACGTTTCGGGTCGAGACCCTTCTTCAGACTGATCCTTGAAAGACTTGCATTTATATCATTAGTACAGGTGTCGGGGGTTATGGGGAGAAGGCAGGAAAATGGGGTTGGGCGAGATAGATCAGCCATGATTGAATGGTGGAAAAGACTTGATGGGCCGAATGGCCTAATTCTGCTCCTATCACTTATGAACTTGCATGGCGCATTTCACTTCCCCATCAGAATGCCAGCAAGCACTTTTCAGGCATTCAAGCACGCTCCCACACATGTTGTGATGGTCTATTTTTAGTGATGTTACTTGAAAGCTAAACATTGGTCAGAACTAGGGTTGGCAACTATCTAATTAGTTAACTATTTAGTTTAGTGATGCAGCGTGGAAACAGGCCCTTCGGCCCATCGAGTCCAAGCCGACCAGCGGTCCCTGCACACTAACACTGTCCTATGCACACGGGACGATTTACAATTTTACTGAGGCCAATCCACCTACAACCCTGTACATCTTTGGAGTGTGGGAGGAAACCGGGGATAACCCACAGGGTCACAGGGAGAACGTACAAATACCGTACAGACGGCACCTGAGGTCACGATGGAACCCGGGTCTGTGGCGCTGTGAGGCAGCAACTCTACCGCTGCGCCACCGTGCCTCTTGTACATCGTCTCTGTGGACTATTTCTATACACTTTATACTAAATCCCTAGGATTGTTCTTATGTACATATGTTGAGCGTTTGAAGGCACTGGGCCTGTTCTTTCTAATCTAGAAGGATGATGGGGGGCCTCATTGAAACCCGGCGATTAGTGATAGAGTGGATGTGGAGAGGATGTTTCCACTAGTGGGAGAGTCTAGGACCAGAGGCCATTGCCACAGAAGGTTGTAGAGGCCAAGGCAATGCATATTTTTAAGATGGAGGTTGATTGATTCTTCATTAATAAGGTTGTCATGGGTTATGGGGAGAAGGCAGGAGAATAGAGTTTAGGGGGAAAGATAGATCAGCCATGATTGAATGGTGGGGTAGACTTGATGGGCCGAATGGCCGAATTCTGCTTCTGGAACTTATGAACTTGTACAGTAATACTTTGAACCCTCTGCAAAAAAAGGAATTTCACTGTGTCTTGGTACACGTGCCAATCCCTGCCACAGTGTAGGTGGGATTGCAGGGCCACCACTGGGTAGAGTGTCGATGACTCTATCTGTCTGAAGATAGACACAAAATGCCGGAGTAACTCAGCGGGACGGGCAGCATCTCTGGAGAGAAGGAATGGGTGACGTTTCTGGTCGAGACCCTTCAGACGTCGACAGAGTATATCTGTCTGCTTAGTTTGACTAAAGGCATCGGTACAATGCCACCTGGCGCCACCTCAAAAAGGCAGCACCTCTCAGTAAGGAGCCCCCATCATCTAAGCCATGCCTTTTCTCACTGTTACCACTGGGCAGGAGGTACAGAACCATGAGGTCACACATCACCAGGTTCAGGCACAGCTTCTTGCTTGCATCTATCAGGTTCTGAAGACGGAACCAATCCGGCCTCAACAGCTACTGCTTAAGCTGGCTGACTAACTGCGAGCACAGTAACGATGAAATGTTGAGCAGTCGGGTGACGAACACCATTGTCTGTGGCAAGTGGGGACCCTCTCTAAATGGAAAATGATGAGGAATCAACATATTAATTCAATTTGGAGGCTTATTGAGGCACCCATGGACTGGGTTGCCAATTAACGAAACACAGCTGTGTTTTTCTGAATGTATTTTCTGCTGGCTGAGAGAATAACATGGAATTTGAAATTTATTTTAAATATTTGCTATTCATTCTGTCTTTCAAATTAAGGAGTCAAATTAATTAATGACAGGATTGTGCGAGGAGGCAGTGACTTACTGATGTAATGAATGAGCAGAGGAGTGTACAGGCTTGCAGCCACACCACACAGCATCTCTCTCACGTCCTCCGATAGGTTGTTAATGATTCATGCGATGTGGCATTGCAGACAACAGCAGCAGTTATATAAAGTCCCCAGCAGAAAAAAACTGCAGATGCTGGTTTAAATCGAAGGTAGACACAAAACATAGAAACATAGAAAATAGGTGCAGGAGTAGGCCATTCGGCCCTTCGAGCCTGTACGCACCGCCATTCAATATGATATACCCCCTGATCCCTTTAGCCACAAGGGCCACATCTAACTCCCTCTTAAATATAGCCAATGAACTGGCCTCAACTACCTTCTGTGGCAGAGAATTCCACAGATTCACCACTCTCTGTGTGAAAAAAAACTTTCTCATCTCAGTTGCTGGAGGAACTCAGCGGGTCAGGCAGCATCTCAGGAGAGAAGGAATGGCTGATGTTTCGGGTCGAGACCCTTCTTCAGACTGATGTAAAGTCTGCATAAACCTATATATAACGTCTGTATAAACCTGTAAGTCTATATAAACCTATATAAAGTCCCTGTTGCTTTTGGAAGGGTGGTGTGACAACAGAATGCCTTTCTAGGTTCTCTCGGTCTGAAGAAGTGGTCTCGACCCGAAATATCACCCATTCCTTCTCTCCAAAGATGCTGCCTGACCCGCTGAGTTACTCCAGCACTGTGTGTCTATCTTTGCTGCAAACCAGCATCTGCAGTTCCTTCCTGCACATTATGTCTGGGCTATTTTGGGCAGATTGGGACCCATATTTTTGAGGACCTGAAGTCTTGTATTGCACCGGTCTGATTCGGGATGCCAAATTTCTATTCGGCACGGTAGCGCAGCGGTAGAGTTGCTGCTTTACAGCGAATGCAGCGCCGGAGACTCGGGTTTGATCCTGACTACGGGTGCTGCACTGTAAGGAGTTTGTACGTTCTCCCCGTGACCTGCGTGGGTTTTCTCCGAGATCTTCGGTTTCCTCCCACACTCCAAAGACGTGCAGGTATGTAGGTTAATTGGCTGGGTAAAATGTAAAAATTGTCCCTAGTGGGTGTAGGATAGTGTTAATGTACGGGGATCGCTGGGCGGCGCGGACTTGGTGGGCCGAAAAGGCCTGTTTCCGGCTGTATATATAAGATATGATATGATATGATAAAGGAAATTGAGTGAACCAGGATGGATGGGTGGTGTCTGACAGTTTAGTAGCTATATGATCGCCACCAACAGTTTTGGCATTAAGTGAAACAAAAGCAAACTGCTGGAAAAATACAGTAGGCCGGGCAGCATCTGTGGTGGGAAATGGTCAGATGATGTTTTGGGTCGGGACCTTTCATCAAACCAAATATTGCCATTTTTCCAGGTTTACTTAATGAACTGCAACATGCATTGGGGATTTGAATTGGCACGGTGGCGCAGCAGTAGAGTTGCTGCTTTACAGCGCCGGAGACCCAGGTTCTGCCTTGACCTCTGGTGCTGTCTGTACGGAGTTTGGACTTTCTTTCTCCTTGTGACCGCGTGGGTTTTCTCCAGGTGTTCCGGTTTCCTCCCGCGTTCCAAAGACGTACAGGTTTGTAAGTTATTTGTCGCGGTATAATTGTAAATTGTCCCCGGTGTGTGTGGCGGGGTGTAAGTTTGAGGAGATTGCTGGTCGGCACGGGATCGGTGGGCTGAAAGGCCTGTTTCCGTGCTGTATCTCTAAACTAAACTCAAAATCACGAGTCCAAGACCCTGTGTGGCAATGCAGTTTGCCAGAGTGGAGTCGGGTGATAAGAATCCAGTCACTATCGTCTAACCGGATGGTCTGGATTACATCTGCGCACCTTTGGCGAGAGGACCGGGGAGGGATGATTGTGCGGGAAGGAACTGCAGATGGTGGCTTACGCCGAAGATGGACACAAAATGCTGGAGTAACTCAGTGGGCCAGGCAGCATCTCTTGAGGAAAGGAATAGGTGACGTTTCGGGACGAGACCCTACTTCTGACATCTGAACTAGGGTCTCGACCCGAAACGTCACCTATTCCTTCTCTCCTGAAATGCCGCCTGACCCGCTGAGTTACTCCAGCATTTTGTCTTTGCTGATGGTTCCGTGGGTGACAACAGAAAATGTATGTGCATGTTTAACTCAATTCAAATGCTAATTTGCAGCTGTGGGTTAAAGGAAGTTGATGAGAGAGAGAGAGAGAGAGAGAGAGAGAGAGAGAGAGAGTGAGAGAGTGAGAGAGAGAGGGTTCTGTGCATTCTAACATAATGAATGACTCTGAATGCCTGAGGTTGCAACCTGTATGAGCGTGTCTGTACCATCTGAAAGGACGTTGAAGAGCTTTGTTCCCTTGGAACATTTGTTCCCATAGAATTTCCAACATGTCTTGTGATGCATGGCTAGGGTTGCCAACTTCCTCACTCCCAAATAAGGGACAAAGGGTGATGTCACTGCCCCGCGCCCCACGTGACCTCACCCAGCCAGCGGCCACATGCTCCCGCTCCACCAATGGCGGCCGCTCCATCACTTTGCCTTTCGCCCCACTGACCGTTGGTTCTTGCATTGGAAGTTCCTTCATTCTCGAGCGTTGTGCTCCTAGAACTAGAGAACCAAATGCTCCCACGGTGCACTTCTCCACGATCATCTCTTCTTGAGGGGGGTAACTTCCAGACATTGAATATTTCCCCGGAGACCTATCCGAGCTTAATTTCTATGTTGAAATAGAAAATTATTTGTTTTGAATAGGTATTTAGTTTCTGCTGTATAGATTAACCATGTTATTATTTCCACACCTCAATTTAAACGATCCTGATAGATGCTCCTTTCATGTACTGCAAAGCTCCCCCCCAGGGTGTGGTGATGAGGCAGAGGGCAGATGAAGAGCCGGTTGGGTTTATCTTCTGCGGAGGATCCAGCCAATAAGCCCTGTCTCCGTGTCGCAATGGCTGGCATTTTACAATGTCATAACACAAAGTATACTTAGACTTATTGATGGTGTAAAGCATGATCATCCTGGAATAATAACTAGGTCTGAACCGTTTTGGGGTGTGATCTTGAATCTCTGCACTGCCAAAGATTTGGAACGTTAATGTTGACTTAAGTTACTCAAGAGTTTCTCCCAAGAAGGAAAGTTGGTTTATTTACCTTGAAGTATCTATAGGAGAGACGAGAGTGAGGGTTCAGTAGTTCAATAGTCAATTTTTTGGAGTTGCTACTGCAGGCCTAAAGTAATAAATGTCGAGTCCCACCACAGCAACTGGAGGGTTGAAAGTCAGTGAAATAAACCGAATCCAGAGCAGAGAAGGCACATGTGCAGTGGTCGCCGTGAGCACCTTGCAATCGTCATCTACAATCCATCGGTTTTCCGGATGGCTGATCGGGAGTTGAGGCCACTGCTGCCTGGTCTGGTGACTCCTGACCCAATGATGAAGTTGCTTGCTCAGCACTGTGTGGAATGGGTTGAGGGATGAGCAGTCAACGTTGGTCTCCCCGATGATGTGAACATTCCTGTTGGGGAGGTGGGTGGCGGGGAAGAATGCCCTGCCTTGATTGTTCTTGCAAAGTCCCATCAGGTGCTTTAGGCTTTACTTTGGATAAATGTTGAATCTGGAGCAGTGGTAGGCTGGCTTGTTGCTTTACAGCGCCGGAAGCCCGGGTTTGATCCTGATTGCGGGTGCTGTTAGTACGTTCTCCCTGTGACCGCGTGGGGTTTCTCCGGTTTCTTCCCACACTCCATAGACGTGCAGGTTTGTCGGTTAAATGTCGTCTGTAAATTGTACCTAGTGTGCAGGATAGTGCTAATGTACAGCAGGTCAGGCAGCATCTCAGGAGAGAAGGAATGGGTGACGTTTCAGGTCGAGACCCTTCAGACTGAAGAAGGGTCTCGACCCGAAACGTCACCCATTCCTTCTCTCCTCAGATGCCGCCTGACCTGCTGAGTTACTCCAGCATTTTGTGAAATAAATACCTTCGATTTGTACCAGCATCTGCAGTTATTTTCGTACGCAGTACTAGTGTACAGGGTTGGCACAGCCTCGGTGAGCCGAAGGGCCTGTTTCCACGCTGTCTCTCTAAAGTCTAAAGTAAAGTTGGGCAGTATCAGTTGCGGGGAAAATGAGAGTTTGTGTTTCAGTTTGACCAGTTGTTTTTTTGTGATGTAACTGAGTGTGGTAGTGCAGCGGCAGGGGATGGAGAGTGCTACATACCCATGCAAACCTGGATGCAATCCTCTGCTCCAGTGATATCTGCATGGAGTTCACATGTTCTCCATGGGACCTTGGGGCTTCCCTCCAGGTTCTCGGCTTCTCTTCCACATCTCCAGCCCAGGTGGGTTGGGAGGTTTAATTGGCCACAGTAAATCGCTCCTTGTGTGAAAGTGAGTGGCAGCATTGGCGGGGACTTGGTGGGAGTGTGGGGTCCACGTGGGTGTGGTGGGGCAGAGGTACGGCTTCCAAACTGCATGCCTCCATGTCCATGACTATATTATCTGTGGCATCAAACACCTTTACAACATGATTTTTTAATGTATATCTTCATGTGGTCTTTGTGACTCTGTATTGGAGAATCTATGAAGACTCCGTAAGATAAATAAATCCCCCTCACCTATGTCCACCTGTACCTGTCAAGCCTTGTAGACAAATGCTGGAGTAACTCAGCGGGTCAGGCAGCATCTCAGGAGAGAAGGAATGGGTGACGTTTCGGGTCTCGACCCTTCAGACTGAAGAAAGGTCCCAATTGGAAACATTACCCGTGCATGTTCTCCAGAGATGCTGCCTGACCCGCTGAGCAACTCCAGCATTTTGTGTCTATCTTCGGACTAAGCCAGCATCTGCAGTTCCTCCTTGCACATGATAGAATGGTTGCCTGTTTGAGCTGGTATCCGGGATAGAGGGACTGATGTATGGTGAAGTCATCAGTCTGAAGAAGGGTCTCGACCCGAAACGTCACCCATTCCTTCTCTCCCGAGATGCTGCCTGACCCGCTGAGTTACTCCAGCATTTTGTGAATAAATACCTTCGATTTGTACCAGCATCTGCAGTTATCTTCTTATACTATATGTATGGTGAAGTGTTGCTTATTGTCACTTGATTAATTATTTAATTTTGTGAAAGATTGTGAACCTGGCATCCATCTTGTGCTCAACATTGGGGGTAGAACATGGACGAATGATTGTGGACACAAAGAACTGAGGATGCTGGTTCATGCAAGAGACAGACATTGCTGGAGTAACTCAGCGGGTCAGGCAGCATCTCAGGAGAAAAAGGATGGGTGAAGTTTAAAAGAGGTGTTCAGTTTAGTTTATTGACACGTGCACTGAGGTACAGTGAAAAGCTTTTGTTGCGTGCTATCCTGTCAGCTGAAAGACAATGCATGATTCCAATCAACCCATTACAGAGTATAGATAAGTAAATGATAAGGGAAAAATCTTTAGTGCAAGGTAAAGCCAGCACAGTCTGATCAAGGGTAGTCAGGGTCACCAATTAGGTAGATAGTAGTTCTGCTCTCTGGTTGTGGTAGGATGATTCAGTTGCCTGATAACAGCTGTGAAGAAACTGTATCTGAGTCTGCAGGTGTGCGTTTTCACACTTTCTGTACCCTTTGCCTGATGGGAGAGGGGAATTTTAGATTTAGAGATACAGCGCAGAAACAGGCCCTTCAGCCCATCGGGTCCGTGCCGCCCAGCGATCCCCGCACATTAACACTATCCCACACACACTAGGGACAATTGTTTACATTTGCCCAGCCAATTAACCTACATACCTGTACATCTTTGGAGTGTGGGAGGAAATCGAAGATCTCGGAGAAAACCCATGTAGGTCACGGGGAGAACGTACAAACTCCATACAGTCGGCGCCCGTAGTCAGGATCGAACCTGAGTCTCCGGCGCTGCATTCGCTGTAAGGCAGCAACTCTACCGCTGCGCCACCGTGCCGCAGAATGTGAGGGGCAAGTTTGTTTGCATAGAGTGGGGAGCCGGGAGCAGGTTTCCATTGGTGGTGGTGGAGGCATACCATAAGGGCATTTAAGGAGCTGTTTATATTGGCACAAAGACCTGCAGGGAGTGGCGGGGTGGGGAGCATGTGCAGGCAAAGGAGATTAGTTTAATTTGGCATCGTGATCAGCATAGATCGTATGGGCTGAAGGACTTGTTTCTCTGCTGTCCTATGCTCTATGTTAAACACACTAAATTCCACTGGCATTGATGTTAACCCATGTACGGTCAATCTTCCCGTGAGCTGCAACAACGCTTTGCATGGAGAAAGCAGACAATCTCCCTTTTTAAATGATTTGTTCACTGGAATGTCTGCGAATCCCTCATCACTTTCCAATAACTTCAGGAAGACAGGTAATTGAGCTATTCATCAGTGCCTGAAATTGCACTGGAAACAAGCAAAGATAAACAGTTACAAATGCCGCTGAGTATCTGTCCTGTACTGTAGCTGTGAAGCTTTACAATGCTTCCCAAATGATTGCAGCAGAGGCAAGAGGGGCTGCAGATGCTGACATCCAGAGCAAAAAAAACAAACCATTGGAGGAACTCTGCCGATGGAACAGCAGCGGAGGTGGGGAATGGATGGACATTCAATGTTTTGGATCAGGACTCTTCGTCTGGCTGAAAGAGTAAAGCAGAGACGGGGCAGCGGTAGAGTTGCTGCCTTACCGCGCCGGAGTTGCGGGTTCGATCCCGACTACGGGTGCTGTCCGAACGGAGTTTGTACGTTCTCCCCGTGACCACGTGCGTTTTCTCAGATCATTTCCTCCCACACTACAAAGACGTACGTGTTTGTAGGTTAATGGGCTTGGTGTAAATGTAAATTGTCCCGTGTGTGTGTGTGTGTGCGCAGCATAGTGTTAATGTTCGGGGATCGCTATTGGTGGAGTGGGAGCACGTGGCCGCTGGCTGGGTGAGGTCACGTGGGGCACGGGGCGGTGACGTCACCTTGTCCCGTATTTGGGAGTGAGGAAGTTGGCGACCCTAGTTACATTTGTACAAGAAGGTGAGGTGACATCTGGAGTATTGTGTTTGGCTGTGGCCACTCTGCTCTTGGAAAGATTTCTGTTCAGCTGGAAGGACTGCAGAGAAGATCTGAGGATGTTGGCCAGAGCAGCAGGGAGAGGTTGGGCAGGCCAGAACTTTATTCTTGGAGCACAGGAGGGTGAGGGGCTTGATTGTATAGAAGTGTGCATAAGATCATAAGGGGAATAGATCGGGCAGTTGCTCAGTCTTTTAACCAGAGTAGGGGAAATCAAGAACTAGAGGACATAAGTTTAACGTGAGAGGGTAAAGATTTAATGGGAACCCGAGGGGCAGCTTTTTCCACACAGTCTGGTGGGTGTATGGAACGAGCTGCCAGAGAGGGTAGTTGAGGCAGGGACTATCACAACATCTAAAAGACATTTTGGATATGTATGTGGATAGGAATGGTTTAGAAAGATATATATGGGTCAAAAGTGAGCAGGTGGGACTCTTGTAGACGGGGCATCTTGGTTAACGTGCAAGTTGGGTCGATGGACATGTTTCCATGCTGTATGTCCCTGTGACAGGGCAATGACTGTTGTGATGTGATGGCAGAGAGCCCATCCATTAGTGGTAGAGGGGTGGGTGGGGTAGTCCATACAGAGAGGGGCCATGGTGAGTTGCTTGGGTGAAGGGCAGGGCAAAACTGCTCGAGTACGGTGAAGACAGTCAAGACAGAGGTTCATAAGTGATAGGAGCAGAATTAGGCCATTCGGCCCATCATCTACTCCGCCTTTCAATCATGGCTGATCTATCTCCCCCTCCTAACCCCATTCTCCTGCCTTCTCCCCACAGCCCCTGACACCCGTACTAATCAAGAATCTATCCATCTCTGCCTTAAAAATATCCATTGACTTGGCCTCCACAGCCTTCTGGCAATGAATTCCATAGATTCACCACCCTCTGACCAAAGAAATTCCTCCTCCTCTCCTTCCTAAAGGAACATCCTTTAATTGTGAGGCTGTGACCTCTGGTCCTCGACTCTCCCACTGGTGGAAACATCCTCTCCACATCCACTCTATCCAGGCCTTTGTGTCCAGGTTGGGATTTGAACCTAATGGAGGAGAGATGAGCCAGTGAACATGGGAATGTATCATCATCATATCATATATATACAGCCGGAAACAGGCCTTTTTGGCCCACCAAGTCCGTGCCGCCCAGCGATCCCCGTACATTAACACTATCCTACACCCACTAGGGACAATTTTTACATTTACCCAGCCAATTAACCTACATACCTGTACGTCTTTGGAGTGTGGGAGGAAACCGAAGATCTCGGAGAAAACCCACGCAGGTCACGGGGAGAACGTACAAACTCCTTACAGACGGCGCCCGTAGTCAGGATCGAACCTGAGTCTCCGGCGCTGCATTCGCTGTAAAGCAGCAACTCTACCGCTGCGCTACCGTGCCGCCCAGGGGGACGTTGGCAGAGTTCTGGGAAGTTAGGAAATGTTGGATGAAACCAGTGGGTGGCATGAAGTAAAATTGATAATCTTGATGAGCTTGTGTTAGTTGGAAGGGAGCGTGAGTGCATGTGGACGATGTTATTGATATATCAGCAGATTTGAATGCAAAGGAGGCGATTGCATTCACATGGTGCCTTTCATGTCACTCGGACGTTTTTAAGGGAAATATTTTTGAAGTGTGGTTACTGTTGTTATGCGGGCACTTGATATGAAATGGCAATATCTCACAAAGAACAAAGATATAATCGCCATGCGATGATTTTAGTAACGTTAAGAGAGCACTTCTTGAATAGTACAAAGAGGTCTTTGTGTACCTCTGAGAGAACTGTTGGGGCCGTAATGTTAAGGGGATTATCTGAATGATGGCACGAGAGATGGAACTGGGTAACCCTGCGTGCTACGCTGTCACCATTCCAGGTGATCTGCTCTGGCCTCCAGCGTAACCTTCATCCTGGTTCACTTTGGGGTTTTTTGGGGTTGTGTAATTTTAATGCCTATTTAATGCTTTTATTGTTGGACTGTGGGTGACTGAATTTCATCCAATATTGGATGACAAATAAAGCTATCTTGAATCTTGAATCTTGAATCTTTGGCACGTGGTTGTCTTGGTGGAGCAGCTTCACGGTTTCTGGAGGCTCGGACAGTTTGGGAATTGAATGCACCGTGACATCGGGCAGCCTTGGGGCAAAGGGACACGACGTGCCAACCGAATTGAAAACCCCTCTCGCACCAAGGGGCTGTAAACAAGTGACATGCCAAGTGGAGGTTTCCAGGCGAGGGCCCAGGTCTACACGAGATCCAGCCTCATTCGCGCTACCAAATGAAACACATGGCTGCTGGAGTTGGCATCAGCAAGTCAGTCTCACTTGCAGAGATTGATGCCCAGTTAATCGCACTTGGCATCAAATACAAACACGAGGAGAAACCCTCGGACACTCGGCTTCCATTTTATCCACTTCCAATATTCAGTTTTATTATTTCTCTCTCCAGAGATGCTGCCTGTCCCGCTGAGTTACTCCAGCATTTTGTGTTGTCTCAGTTTTATTAAGTGTTGCTTAAAATACATCTTGGGCTCTTCATCCTTCCAACAGCCAATAGACGCAGGGGGAGACCATTCGGCCCTTCGAGCCAGCACCGCCATTCTCAATCAGTCATCAGTACGGTTGCAAAGTCTTTAATTGGCGTGTGCAATGAATTGGAGAGTCCCACTTTTCCTGATGGGGTGCACATGCTCGTCCATTTGTGCTGCGTTTGAGTAGGGCCTGCGTGCCTTGCGGCTTGGACCCTTGGTCTTCGGGTTGTCCTGGCAGTCGCTGTGTCCCTCTCCGCCAGGGTTGCCAACTGTCCCGTATTAGCCAGGGACATCCCGTACTTTGGGCTAAATTGGTTTGCCCCGTACGGGGACCGCCCTTGTCCCGTATTAGTAGGGTTGCCAGCTTCCTCACTCCCAAATGCGGGACAAGGGGTGACGTCACCGCCCCGCGTGACCTCACCCAGCCAGTGGCCACGTGCTCCCGCTCCACCAATGGCGGCCGCCATTGGTGGAGCGGGAGCACGTGGCCGCTGGCTGGGTGAGGTCACGCGGGGCGGTGACGTCACCCCTTGTCCCGTATTTGGGAGCGATGAAGTTGGCAACCCTACTCTCCGCATAATGCTAAATAATGAGCGCAATGCAGAGGGCCCATTTGCAAAGCCAGTCTATGCGGGTTGAATCTGCAATATGCTTGCCAGCTCAACAGTGCACAGATAATTCTGCTGCTTCACTCCATTAATCTGTTTCTTCACAGCGTCCTCCAGGGTGCAACCCTCTGAGATACGCCGAATTATTTTATTATTTTTGTGAAAAACGTACAACAGTGAGCCAAGTAAAGAAAGGGATAATAATTAAAGAAAAGCTTTCTTTGAAATGTAAATGTGCTGTGTGGGTGTGATAATCGCAGGGGCGACCGGGCCAGGGGTGGCACGTCCCGAGGTGGAATCCCGTCTCGATGCAGTCAGGGCTGGGACAGGCACCGACATGCAGGGCCCCAGAGGAGCCACACCCTGCACTCCTGGATGCCCCGTCCCGTGAGATAGATGAATCAGTGCGAAACAAAGACTCTCATTCACAGGAGAAAGACACACCCCCCCCCCCCCACACACACACGCACGCACGCGCACACACACACACACACACACACACACACACACACACACACACACACACACACACACACACACTCATTCACAGGAGACACACACACTCACACACACACATACACACATACACACACACACACACACACACACACACACACACGCACTCATTCACAGGAGAGACACACACACACACACACACACACACACACACACACACACACACACACACACACACACGCGCGCACACACACTCTCATTCACAGGAGATATACACACACACACACACTGGAGTAACTCAGCGGGTCAGGCAGTATCTCTGGAGAAAAGGAGTTTCGGGTTGAGACTCTTCAGACATCTGTAAGGTCGTACAGTGTGGAAACGGGCCCTTCGGTTTAAACCGGCATCTGCAGTTCCTTGTGTAGGAAAGGTCTGACGAAGGGTCTTGACCTGAAACGTCACCCATTCCTTCTCTCCAGAGATGCCGCCTGACCCGCTGAGTTACTCCAGCACTTTGTGTCTTATATGCAGTTCCCTCCTACACATAATGCATTCAGGAACTTGGCTTCAGTTTAAGCCATCTTCTGATTGAAAGTCAGCACTCTGTCCATATTTCAGAACAACAGCCGGGACTTTCCTGCTCCAGTGTGAGGAGAGTCCCTCGGCCCCAGCCTGAGGGGAAAAGGGTGCAGGTTGCAATGTTGGTGAGAAAATGGTGGGCCACGTTGATCTTATCAGCCATTGTTTGGACATTTTCATTGATGGTTTAGTTTGCCAAACAAAGGATGACTTTGCATAGATTGTAGGTTTTGCATCAGCCCAGCCCCAGCTCATTTGCTTAGTCTTGGTGTAGAATTACTCAGTGTTGTGTGCAGTCCGGAGGCAGTTCTGAGCAAAGATACTAGAGGAACAAGATGGACCACTCTGTTGAAATCGCCTATACTGAAGTGTAAGAAAAGAACTGCAGATGCTGGTACAAATCGAAGGTACTTATTCACAAAATGCTGGAGTATTTGGTGGAGCGGGAGCACGTGGCCGCTGGCTGGGTGAGGTCACGTGGGGCGCGGGGCGGTGATGTCACCTTGTCCCGTATTTGGGGAAGTGAGGAAGTTGGCAACCATAACACACACACACACACACTGTCTGTAGAAGGGTCTCGACCCGAAACGTCACCCATTCCTTCTCTCCAGAGATGCTGCCTGTCCCGCTGAGTTACTCCGGCATTTTGTGTAAATCTTTGGCTTATCTCTACCCAGAGTGATGCTGTGAGCTGCAGCAGATGGGTGACCCAGCTGTCAAATCTGGTAAACGCCAAGTGTCACAGGAGGAGACCCTTCTTCAGACTGAAAGGTAGAGAAGGCCAATTCACTGCCATGTGGAGTTTTGTCAAGTAACAAAATCCAAGCTTGAAATCAACAGCTTTGTGACTGAGACTGCAGTACTGATTGTATTTCGACAATCAGTGAGCTCGTATGTATATTTGAGAGTCTATAAGCGGGCAGGTGTGATTAAATGCATATAAATGTTTATTCATATATGTAGTATTGAGTGCAATTGTTGGTGTGTGCATGAATGTGGTTGTGCAAATGTGTGTGCAATTGTGAATATATACAGTGTGACAATGAGATTCAACAATATACAGTTGGTGTCTCTGCATGTTTGTGAGAGAGAGACACTCATTCTATGTCTGGTGTTGATTCACAAAATGCTGGAGTAACTCAGCGGGTCAGGCAGCATCTCAGGAGAGAAGGAATGGGTGACGTTTCGGGTCGAGACCCTTCCTCAGACTGATGTCAGGGGGGCGGGACAAAGGAAGGATATAGGTGGAGACAGGAAGATAGAGGGAGATCTGGGAAGGGGGAGGGGAAGAGAGGGACAGAGGAACTATCTAAAGTTGGAGATGTCAATGTTCATACCGCTGGGCTGCAAGCTGCCCAGGCGAAATATGAGGTGCTGTTCCTCCAGTTTCCGGTGGGCCTCACTATGGCACTGGAGGAGGCCCATGACAGAAAGGTCAGACTGGGAATGGGAGGGGGAGTTGAAGTGCTGAGCCACCGGGAGATCAGGTTGGTTAAGGCAGACTGAGCGCAGGTGTTGAGCGAAACGATCGCCGAGCCTGCGTTTGGTTTCGCCGATGTAAATAAGTTGACATCTAGAGTAAGTGTAGTACGCAAAGGAGCCATTTTAGTCGGCAAAACCCGCCGTCCGTTATGCCTCTCGCAGTGTATCAGTGTTTTGGGGGAACAGTATGTGTGATTACACCATTAAAATGCAGAATATATCTCATCTATAACTTCACAGATTTTTATTATTTTTCTTTTTTAATGTTTCTGCCAACTAAAATGGCGCGGTGACGTACTACGGTTTTTAGGGTCGAGTGGTCTATCTTGTTCCTCTAGTATCTGTGGTTCTGAGCAGCAGTTTCTCTGTGAGTTCCTATCTCCACTCCTGTTCAAACACGTCTAGGACAGGCAATTATAATTCTGCTCAATGAGAGCATGGATTTTGTCATCCTGCTTCATGGCAAGCTGATGAATTTGGGTTTTCATTTGAATCAAAGAATAGGATACTTGTCCAACAGTTTTGTACTTGCCTCCGCATCTTAATTGCTGGGAAATTAGTAGTTCGTGTCTTAAGTGACATGGAATTTTCCCAGACTGTGCTGGGCCAGAACTGCTTTACACACACAGCCCTCTGTTCAGTGACTTGAAGCTAGGGTTGCCAACTGTCCCGTATTAGCCGGGACATCCCGTATTTTGGGCTGAATTAGTTTTGTCCCATACGGGACCGCCCTTGTCCCATGTTAGTAGGGTTGCCAACGTCCTCACTCCCAGATAAGGGACAAACGGTGACGTCACCGCCCCGCGCCCCACGTGACCTCACCCAGCCAGCGGCCGCGTGCTCCCGCTCCGCCAATGGCGGCCGCCATTGGTGGAGCGGGAACACGTGGCTGCTGGCTGGGTGAGGTCTCGCGGGGCATGGGGCGTGGGGCGGTGACGTCACCTTGTCCCGCATTTGGAAGTGAGGAAGTTGGCAACCCTACTCGAAGTGCAACGGAAAGCCATTCAAAAGAATGGACAAAATGAAGAATGACGAAGGGTCTTGACCCGAAACATCACCCAATTCCTTTTCTCCAGAGATGCTGCCTGACCCGCTGAGTTACTCCAGCATCTTGTGTCTACCATTGTCTTTCCGCTGACTGGTTAGCACGCAGTTTACCTCGGTACACGTGACAATAAACTAAATTGCATGAATGCAAGTGTCTTCCTTTCAATGAAACATGGAGGTCCTGGAGTTAAAGTTTGGAGTTCCACTGACTGAAAGTCAATGGTGAAACTTATAGAATGGTGTACAAATCCTGACAGATTCACCACTTTCCTTTCAGAAAGTGATTCCAATCAGGGAGAATGGTCGGCGTGGACTGGTAGGGCCGGACAGGCCTGTTTCCATGCTGTAGTTGTTATATGTTATATGTTATATGGGCTGCAGGGAACATGGGCTCCTGCATTTAATTCTTCGTTTTCTCAGAAGTTTCTTTGGTTATTAGGACAGTCAGGAATAGACAATTTCGGGGAAAATAGGCTCTTCAGTGAGGAAAGTTAATTCACCATCTAGAAAATAATTTGTGCGGGAATTGAAATGTAATGAAGCGTCTCCCACCAGAAATCTCGTTACGTGACACTGGGGATATTTCCTGGATATTTTATCAATCTGCACAAAACCCAGAGGTAAATAGAAATAGAAAGCAATCCTAAAAACAGAAGCTAAACCAGGTAATAAAAAGAAACCGCAGATGCTGATTTATATCAATGATGGACACTAATGTTGTAATGCTGAGGCTCTAAGGCACGGGTCAGGCTGCATTTGGAATACTGTGAGCAATTTTGGGCCTTGTATCTGAGGAGGGATGTGCTGGCTCTGGAGCGGGTCCAGAGGAGGTTTACCAGAATGATCCCAGGAATTACTAGATTAACCCATGATTGAGCGTTTGTCGGCACTGGGCCTGTACTCGCTGGAGTTTAGAAGAATGAGGGGGGAAGCTCATTGAAATGTTTAGAATAGTGAAAGACTTGGATAGAGTGGATGTGGAGAGGATGTTTCCACTGGTGGGAAAGTCTAGGACTAGAGGTCATAGCCCCAGAATTAAAGGGTGTTCTGTTATGAAGGGGGTGAGGAAAAATTTCTTTAGGTCAGAGGGTGGTGAATCTGTGGGATTATTTGCCACAGAAGGCTGTGGAGGCCAAGTCAGTGGATATTTTAAAGGCAGAGATAGATAGATTCTTGATCAGTATGGGTGTCAGAGGTTATTGGGAGAAGGCAGGAGAATGGGGGTGAAAGGGAAAGATAGATCAGCCCCTATTTTCTATGTTTCTATTATTGAATGGCAGAGTAGACCTGATGGGCCGAATGGCCTAATTCTGCTCCTAGAGCTTGTGAACATATAAACTACTATTGGCTGCGCCCATCTGATCCATGGCAGCGTCAAATAGATGGTGGACAAAATGCTGGAGTAACTCAGCGGAACAGGCAGCATCTCTGGATAGGAGGAATGGGTGATGTTTCGGGTTGAGACCCTTCAGACTGGAGTCTGTCGTCTTCATTCTGGAGAAGGGGTACGTCTCCAAAGACGTACAGGTATGTAGGTTAATTGGCTGGGTAAATGTAAAAATTGTCCCTAAATTGTGTAGGATAGTGTTAATGTACGGGGATCGCTGGGCGGCACGGACTTGGAGGGCCGAAAAGGCCTGTTTCCGGCTGTATTATATATGATATGATATGATATGATATGAAGGGGTCTCGACCTGAAATGTCACCCATTCCTCATATCCAGAGATGCTGCCTGTCCTGCTGAGTTACTCCAGCATTTTGTGTCTATCCTCAGTGTAAACCAGCATCTGCAGTTCCTTCCTACTTAAATAGATGGTATTTGAGAGTAACCAGAGTGAGTTTTAGTGTGAAGTGCAACTTGGGATGTGTCTATTGCTTCAACTAGGCTGGAGAAGGGAGGTACCACAACGATCAGTGTCTCATAGAAACATAGGAAATAGGTGCAGGAGGAGGCCATTTGGCCCTTCGAGCCAGTACCGCCATTCATTGTGATCATGGCTGATCATCTGTAATCAGTAACCCGTGCCTGCCTTCTCCCCATATCCCTTGCTTCCACTGGCACCTAGAGCTCTATCTAACTCTCTTTTAAATTCATCCAGTGAATCGGCCTCCACTGCCTTCTGCGGCAGAGAATTCCACAAATTCGCAACTCTCTGGGTGAAAACGTTTTTTCCCACCTCAGTTTTTATTCTTAGATTGTCCCATCCCAGGAGCCACACAGTCTAAGAATAAAGGGGAGGCCATTTAAAACTGAGGTGAGAAAAAACTTTTTCACCCACAGAGTTGTGAATTGCCTCCTAAATCATTTCAGTAACAAGTCCCAACGTTGCCTGCTAAACTGCAAAGCAAAAATTAGGCTGACGTCTGTTTCCAAATGAGGAATGTTCAATTGATCTCCCAACACTTGAGAGGGGTGAATTTATTTAAGTGAATGCTTCTCAGATTTGCAACAAATCTGAAATCATCATCATTGGTCCAAAAATGCTCACCAAATCCACCCAAAACTTCATCCTCAACATTGATGGTCTCCCAGTATCCACCTCACCTTACATCCGGAATCTTGGAATCATCCTTGATCAAACCCTCTCCTTCGACAAACACATCAAACACATCACAAAGACAGCCTTCTTCCACCTCAAAAACATTGCCCGTCTCCGTCCATCCCTCTCCTCCACAGCTGCAGAAACCCTCATCCACGCCTTCATCACCTCCCGTCTGGACTACTGCAACAGCCTCCTCTATGGCGCACCCTCAAAAATCATCAATAAACTTCAATACATTCAAAACTCCGCTGCCCGTCTACTCACACACACCTCGATCCGTGACCATATCACCCCCGTCCTTTATAAACTCCACTGGCTCCCCATCCCCCAGAGAATCCAGTACAAAATCCTCCTCATAACCTACAAAGCCCTCCATAACCTGGCCCATCCTACCTGACCGACCTCCTCCACAGGCACACTCCCACCTGCACCCTCCGCTCTGCCGCTGCCAATCTCCTATCCCCCCACATCCGGACTAAACTCAGATCCTGGGGGGACAGGGCTTTCTCCATCGCTGCTCCCACCCTATGGAACTCACTACCCCAAACCGTTAGAGACTCCCCCACACTCACCACATTCAAAACATCGCTGAAGTCTCACCTGTTCAGTACTGCCTTCAACCACTGAAGGTCACCTCACCTACTGTCTCCTTTCTCTGTTCATTTATTTATTTACTTATTTATCTATTTATTAATTTCCCTATGTTCTCAAAATCTCTGTAAAGCGTCTTTGAGTATATGAAAAGCGCTATATAAATAAAATGTATTATTATTATTATTCTCTGAGAAAACATGGGAACGAGAAGGGCAAGGTATTTAGCTGTTATTCAGTGAAATTGGAGCAGAACGATCCCACATCCCCAATACCATTTGTTAATAAAAGCCTATTAATTTCAGGTATAAAATTAACAGTTAACCTAGTGTCAACAATCCATTGGCCCTCCATTTATTTCAAGGTTAATTATTGCCACTTAGATTAAGCACAGATTTTAGGCAACTCATTTCTGCACAAGCTATCGAAATTTATTCAGCTTTTAGCATCCCCTTAAATCTATATTTATTGCTTGGTGTTCAGATGAGAAATAATCCAGTATTCCTCCGGTATCTTGTAAATGGATATTGTAAATTGTACCTGAAGGATAACACGTCTTCAATTTCAACATGAGTGTGTCGAGGAGCCACACATTTCTGCCACAACTTGTGTGTCAACGCTTGCTTGTGTCTGGCCTCTTTATAATACCCCTCTCTAGTTGGAGGCTCCACACCTAACAGAAACATTCTTTACCCCTTCATCTGTTCTCAGTTACCCTTGCCTGCTTGAAAACCTCCAGCTAATCACTGCTTAATCTCATACATTCCAGAGAATGCAAACATCATGTCTATAATGTCTCCTTGAGAATGAGACCTTTTAATAAATGTCAGCTGCACCCCATCTGAGACCTATATCATTGGTTTTGGGTGGTGCTCAAAACTGCTCGCAACACCCCAGGTGTGGTCCAACACTTAGTGCTGTTACAACATATGTTCTATCCCTTTGCATTCCAGTTCTGCATATAGACAGGGTGAGCATTATGTTTCTGATGAATTCCTGCATCTGCATTCAGGAGGAATTTCTTCAGCCAGAGGGTGGCGAATCTGCAGGATTCATTGCCACAGAAGGCTGTGGAGGCCAAGTCGATGGATGTTTTTAAGGCAGAGATTGATAGATTTTTGAATAGTTCAGGGGTTATGGGGAGAAGGCGGAACCTGCCCATGGAATTTTAATTTCTGTAAATGGAGATGACCAAGACCTTTGCAGTCTCTAGATTTTCCTAATCGAGAAAGTACTCTGGTTTATTCATCTTTGGCCCAAAGTAAGTGACTTGCCTGTTTAGATTTTTACCATTCCTAATCTATTTATATTTGTTTGTTAATCCTTCCTGCTTTTAATGTCTATCAGGAGCCTTTGATATGCGGTGTTTTATCCCATCTGCCAATCAGTATGGGTAATAGTTGAGACTATTAATTCATCTCCTTGTTGGCAGCTCAAAGCCAGCAATGATGATCGACGAAAGGTGGCGCAGCGGTAGAGTTGCTGCCTCACAGCGCTTGAAACGCTGGAGACCTGGGTTCGATCCCGACTAGGGGTGCTGTCTGTACGGAGTTTGTACGTTCTCCCCGTGACCACGTGCGTTTTCTCCAAGATCTTCGGTTTCCTCCCACACTCCAAAGACGTACAGGTTTGCAGGTTAATTGGCTTGGGATAAAATGCAAATTGTCCCTAGTGTGTGTAGGAATACGTTAATGTGCGGGGATCGTCGGGCAGCAGGGCCGAAGGGCCTAGTTTCCGCGCTATATCTGTGTCTCTAAAAATTGGTCTGTTGTTGGCATTGGGCAAGGTGATAATAAGTTCGACAAACCCTGAAACTTAGTGGGGCGACAAGCGAAACTGGTACAACAACTAGGGTGGGGGAGGGACGGAGAGAGAGGGGATGCAAGGGTTACTTGAAGGTGGAGGAATCAATATTCATTCTGCTGGGTTGTCAGCTACCCAAGCAAAATATGAGGTGCTGTTCCTCTAATTTGCGTTGGGCCTCACTGTGTTGGTCACACACTACCAATGTGAGTGCCTGTCCACCACCCATTCCCATCTCGTGCTTCCAAGTCACTCTCCTCACTGCCAACACACATTTCCCTCCATTCCACAAATTTAATATTCAAGAGAACTATACGACTGGGCTTGTATTCATTGGAATTTTGAAGGATGAGAGAGGATCGTATAGGAACAATGGAAAAATTATTAAGGGATGGACAGACTGGATGCAGGAAAAATGTTCCCCATATTGGGGGAGTCCAGAACCAGGGGTCACAGTGTAAGAATAAGGGGCAGGTCATTTAAGACTGAGATGAGGAAAAACTTCTTCACCCAGAGAGTTGTGAATCTGTGGAATTCTCTGCCACAGAAGGCAGTGGAGGCCAATTCACTGGATGTTTTTAAAAGAGAGTTATATTTAGCTCTTAGGGCTAATGGAATTATGGGATATGGGGAGAAAGCAGGAACAGGGTACTGATTTTAGAGGATCAGCCATGATCATATTGAATGGCGGTGCTAGCCTGAAGCTCCGAATGGCCTACTCCTGCACCTATTTTCCATGTTTCTATAAAGGAGCATGTTAGAGATTCGGCTTTGATGGGAGAGATAACATCAGAGAAGATGCACTGAGTTTGAATGGACAAAATCCTGTTGTTTTCTCTTGCCTGAGGCTTGAGAATCGGAGCTTCTCGTCTATATGCCCCGTCAATAATTGAATCCCTTGTTAAATGCATTCTGATAAATCCCACATATCCAACTGGACAGACCATTAATGTAATAAAATCAAATGGCTGTGTGGCTTTCACAATAAATTTTCTGAGCCCTTAATGGAGTGCGCTAGAGGATACTGGGCCGGAAAGTAGGTTGTTGGCATTACTCTTTGACAGTGGATCATGAGAATCTGAGCTGGCAACTGGATGAAGGTTTAGTGGCCAAGATCCAATAGTTCTGACCAGTGTGATCTCCACCCTTCCTTGGTCATCTGTTGCCAGCCCTGATTTGTTCTGGCCTTTTCCAATCTCCAGTTCCCTCCCCTTTCCTTTCAGTCTGAAGAAGGGTCCCGACCCGCAACGTCACTCATCCTTTTTCTCCAAAGATGCTGCCTGACCCGCTGAGTTGCCCCAGCACTTTGTGTCTATTTCCAATATTTCTGCTTGGGACTTTGGTTCTTTAATCTATTAAAATTCACAATGTTCCAATTGGACAACTGAGTTGTTTAGGTTTTACTTTAGAGACGCAGAGTGGAAACAGGCACGTCGGCCCACCATGTCCGCACCAACCAGCGATCCCCGCACACTAACACGATCCTGTATACACTAGGGACAACTGACAATTACACCAAGCCAATTAGCCTACAAACCTGTACGAGTGTGGGAGGAAACCCTAGAACCCGGAGAAAACCCACGCAGGTCACGGGGAGAATGTACAAACTCCGTACAGACGGTACCCGTAGTCGGGATTGAACCCGGGTCTCTGGTGCTGTAAGGCAGCAACTCTACCGCTGCGCCACCGTGTCGCCCTGTGAATGATGATCTGACCGACCAAAGTGAAAAAGCATTACATCTCTTTTCCATGATCTCAGTGTAGCTGTACCATCTTTCCCCTCAGCATTAACAAGGTGACATTGAGCTACCTGCTTGAAATACTTTTTAAAAAAGTTTTTAGAGATACAGCGCGGAAACAGGCCCTTTCAGCCCACCGGGTCCGCGCCGACCAGCGATCCCCGCACGTTAACACTATCCTATACCCACTAGGGACAGTTTTTACATTTACCAAGCCAATTAACCTACAAACCTGTACGTATTTGGAGTGTGGGAGGAATCCAAAGATCTAGGAGAAAACCCACGCGGGTCACGGGGAGAACGTGCAAACTCTGTACAGACAGCACCCGTAGTCAGGATCGAACCTGGGTCTCTGGAGCTGCATTTGCTGTATGGCAGCAACTCTACCGCTGCTCCACTACAGCCTTGAGGCGATGAATGATTTGATCTGGAGCTTCGGTACAATTGAATATGTTGGTTTTATGTTCCAGATGAAGCTGACTCAATCAAAATTTCCAAAAGGTACAAGGAAGTTGCAGGATAATTTAAATAAAGATGAGGTCATTCTTTTGTGATGGGACAATATGGCTCTCGCTTGTTGGACAAGTTCCATTCTGGGTGTGGACGTGAGATGTGGAAATCAACACAGTAACTTTTACTCTGTTACTGTAATCAGCCAGTTAATTGTCAAGTTAAACAAGGTGTAGTCTGAACTAATTCCCATTAACTTTCCATGACTCCCTGACTCTCAGTTTGAAGAAGGGTCTCGACCCGAAATGTCACCTATTCCCTCTCTCCAGAGATGCTGTCTGACCCGCTGAATTACTCCAGCTTTCTTGTGTCTGTCTCCGGTTGAAACCAGCTTCTGCAGTTCCTTCCTGCACATACAACTTTCCAAGTCAGCACTTTGCTGTGTGTGGTACTAGCCATCCATTTAACTCTGGGATATGTGGGACATGTGGCACATGTCCTGAAGTTTGGCAAAATTAGCCAGACCCCATCGGATCCGAGAGAAATGGGGTTTTAATTTTGAATGTTCAATAAAAATCAATAAAGCCATGTTTGGAAATGAGTATTGTGCAGCTTAATTAAACCTTAAAACCGTCACGATTTAAATAATTAGTGAGCTCGCCATCGGATTTCTCTAAAACCAGTATGGTGCTTTTTAAACGATGAATCCAAGTGTGTATTGTTACGGCTGTGGCAATTTTGCCAGGCATTGCACGGTGGAGATTTGCTGGATTCACGCGGGCAAGGAACAGTTGTCATTTTGATTTTGGCAATCGGTGCGCTGGTGTACGACCAGAGTCTGCCTTCAATTGATCACCTGCCCTTTGGGGATCGTTAACGCAATGGCGTTCTCATTCTCTGCTCAGCCATGAACAGAGTGCTGACGTTCGATGCAACGCAAGGATCTCTCTTCTTGATGCAAGCACCTTTAGCAAGACTCAACTTCCCTTGCAGGGCGTCGGGATGGGTAATCTAATTACGTAGCCTTCGTTTCTTGTCAGCGTTTAGTACCATAGTAGAAGACAGCGCATCTATGACGGCAGACGCCTCTACAATATGTAGATAATAGACAATGGACAATAGGTGTAGGAGTAGGCCATTCGGCCCTTCGAGCCAGCACCGCCATTCAATGTGATCATGGCTGATCATTCTCAATCAGTACCCCGTTCCTGCCTTCTCCCCATACCCCCTGACTCCGCTATCATTAAGAGCTCTATCTAACTCTCTCTTGAAAGCATCCAGAGAATTGGCCTCCACTGCCTTCTGAGGCAGAGAATTCCACAGATTTACAACTCTCTTGAGTGAAAAAGTTTTTCCTCATCTCCGTTCTAAATGGCCTACCCCTTATTCTTAAACTGTGGCCCCTGGTTCTGGACTCCCCCGACATTGGGAACATGTTTCCTGCCTCTAGTGTGTCCACTCCCTTAAAAATCTTATGTTTCAATAAGATCCCCTCTCATCCTTCTAAATTCCAGTGTATACAAGCCTAGTCACTCCAGTCTTTCAATATATGACAGTCCCGCCATTCCGGGAATTAACCGAGTGAACCTACGCTGCACTCCCTCAATAGCAAGAATGTCCTTCCTCAAATTTGGAGACCAAAACTACACACAGTACTCCAGGTGCGGTCTCACTAGGGCCCTGTACAACTGCAGAAGGGCCTCTTTCCTTCTATACTCAACTCCTCTTGTCATAAAGGCCAACATGCCATGAGCTTTCTTCACTGCCTGCTTGCTGTACCTGCATGCTAACTTTAAGTGACTGATGAAAAAGGACACCCAGATCTCTTTGTACTTCCTCATTTCCTAACTTGACACCATTAAATGTTTTTTGGTGTTGTTGGAACTGAATATGAGGAAATAAACAATAGAAATTTTAGAAATGTAGACAGCAATTGCAGAAATATTCCTCCACCAACCATTATTCATGCAGAGTAAAGGACTCATCCATCACCCATTACCTTTTGGAATTAATGGAGAACTCAATTTCTTTAATTACATCGAAAAATAGCTTCTTTCAGACTTGCCATTTGGAAAATTGTAGATATTGATCATTTAAGATTTGTCAAATTGATTTAATTGCAGAAATATCCTTGCAGCCCTTTGAATTGTCCAATTATTATTTTAAATGTTTCAAACGCAGATTGAAGATTATTTCAAAAATCACAAACAACCATTTTCACTGATTAGACCAGAAATAAGGCCGCGCTGTGATGCAGCGGTAGATTTTTAGATTTAAATTTAGATTTAGAGATACAGCGCGGAAACAGGCCCTTCGACCCACCGGGTCCTCGCCGCCCAGCGATCCCCGCACATTAACACTATCCTACACACACTAGGGATAATTTTTTACATTTGCCCAACCAATTAACCTACATACCTGCACGTCTTTGGAGTGTGGGAGGAAACCGAAGATCTCGGACAAAACCCACGCAGGTCACGGGGAGAACGTACAAACTCCGTACAGACAGCGCCTGTAGTCAGGATTGAACCTGAGTCTCCGGCGCTGCATTCACTGTAAGGCAGCAACTCTACCGCTGCGCCACCGTGCCGTATGGGTTTGGATCACTTCAGGTAGCCAGTGTAATCGGGTGGACAGAGATGGATTTCACAAGGCTCCTTTTTGCCTCCGTTTTTCTTCTGGCTTCTGAGGGCTAGATTTTGCTGTCACAACAACAGAAACGGCTCATTGAAAGGCAATGTTTTCAATTTGGTTCAAATGTGATTTCTGTGAATCACTGACTTTCTGCTTGACTTGATTCTTCGCGGGAGCCTCATCCCTCTGACAGACCGGTGCTGTACACTGTACACATCCCTGCAGAGTGCAGTTGTCATATCCTGTGTGCTTACTAACTTTAGGAAGATAGCCATGAGCATAAATATTCTTGAGCATGAAAGGCCCTCTCTGGAGTTAGACTGGTGTCCTGTTTTTTTCCTTTTAGTAATAGGAGCAGAATTAGAAAATTCGGTCCACCAAGTCTACTCCGCCATTCTATCATGGCTGATCTATCTTTCTCTCTCAACCCCATTCTTCTCCCAATAGGGCCCTGACGCCTGTACTAATCAAGATAGTTTCCATGAATCTGTTCCACAAGCTCTGTGCAGGCAGCACCCGTAGTCAGGATGGAACCCGGGTCGCAGTGACGCAGCAACTCTACTGCTGCACCACCGTTGTGTGCTTGGACCTGGTTTGTGCTGATGAGGTGCACTCAGCACGGTACTATACCAGTGACACTGCACTGCATCAGTAGACCAGCTCAGCAGCTCTGTGTGCATAAAGTTTGACAAATGACTTTGGACACCTTGCTCGTGGATTACATTTTATTTCCGTGCGTTAATTAGTGTGAAGTGTTCACTCAATCAATTCGAAAGCATTATTCTTTCTCTCCCTTTAAGTCTGGGACCATGTGGCACTGTTTCTCATGCTTTAGGTGAGTCATACAGAGTGGAAGCAGGCCCTTCAGCCCAACTTGCCCACACCAACCAACATGTCCCATCTACACTAGTCCCACTTTGGCCCATATCCCTCCAAACCTGTCCTATCCATGTACCCATTCCTTCTCTCTCCCGAGATGCTGCCTGACCTGCTGAGTTACTCCAGCATTTTGTGAATGAATCTATCCATGTACCTGTCTAGTTGTTTCTTAAACGTTGGGATAGTCCCTGCCTCAACCACCTCCTCTGGCAGCTCGTTCCATACGCCCACCACCCTTTGTATGAAAAATGTACCCCTTAGATTCCTAACACAGGGAAGGGTCTCGATCCGAAACATTGCCTCTCCATGTTCCTAAGAGATGCTGCCTGACCTGCTGAGTTAGAGTTAGAGTCGCTGGTACTGAGGTGCAGTGAAAAGCTTTAGTTGCGTGCTATTCAGTCAGCAGAAAGACAATCCAGCGTTTTTTCCATTTTGGACACAAAAAGCTGGAGTAACCCAGCGGGACAGGCAGCATCTGTGGAGAGAAGGAATGGGTGATGTTTCAGGTTGAGACCCTTCTTCAGGTCTTGACCCGGAACGTCACCCATTCCTTCTCTCCACAGATGCTGCCTGTCCCGCTGAGTTACTCCAGCTGTTTGTGTCTGTCTTCGGTTTAGACCAGCATCTGCTGTTCCTTCCCACACGCTTTTGCAATTTAACTTTTTAGGCCGCTCACCCCTCAGGGTGAATACTACATATTCTACAAGAGGGGAGGGGAGGTAAGTCTCCACTTGCCATGGGATCTGTAACTATTCCCCAGTCTTGAGAAACAACACAAAGTAAGAGTTGATTGCATTTCTAATTGGTTGCATAATATCCACTTAGGCAGAGATTTGATTCAGTGCTGTAGGTTGCTTTGTGGTTTGTGGTATTGGCGCAGTGGTGGAGTTGCTGCCTTACAGGGTTCGATCCCAACCGCGGGTGCTGTGTGCGGAGTTTGTACGTTCTCCCCGTGACCATGTGGGCTTTCTCCAAGATCTTTGGTTTCTCTTCAGTTTCCTCCCACAATCCAAAGACATGCAGGTTTGCAGGTTAATTGGCTTGGTATAAACGTAAATTGTCCCTAGCATGCGTAGGATAGTGTTAATGTGCGGGGATTGCTGGTCGGTGCAGACTCGATGAGCTGATGGGCCTGTTTCCGCGCTGTATCTCTAAACTAAACTGGACCACACTAGTAGGGTCTCTGCATTGTTCCAGATCAGTTATGGAGTTTTTGTGGAGTGGGGAATAGAAACATAGAAAATAGTTGCAGGAGCTTTGGCCCTTCGAGCCAGCACTGCCATTCAATATTTTCGTGGCTGATCATCCAAAATCAGTACCCTGTTCCTGCTTTTTCCCTTTATCCCTTGATTCCGTTAGCTCTGAGAGCTCTATCTAACTCTCTCTTGAAAACATCCAGTGAATTGGCCTCCACTGCCTTCTGTGGCAGAGAATTCCACAGATTCACAACTCTGTGGGTGAAAAAGCTTTTTCCTCATCTCAGTCCAAAATGGCCAACCCCTTATTCTTAAAACTGTGACCCCTGGGTCTGGACTCCCCCAACATGGGGAACATGTTTCCTGCAGCCTATTGCTACCGATGAGCATTTGATATATTCCCACTCCTGATTTGTACTCCTTGCACATCCCCCGATGCCTCTGAGACTGGCAGCCAACATGTATGAGCCACAATAAAATTGATTTACACTGTAAAGAACCTAAATAACTAATGAAGCAGTGATCAGTGTTTTTGCATGGGTGGCAGCCTTTTTGATCTTGCCCGCGGATAGAAAGCTGGAACGATCAGTGGTCACGTGATTGTTCTGTTTCGCACGGATTCAATTATTAATGACGGACTAGATGCTACTGCCGAGGGAGGTGCAGCCATGTCCTGCATCCTCTTTGATTTAGACGCTACAGACCATGTTGTGTGTCGATGAGCGCTATGAGCCCGGAGACAGGAGAATTTCCCCTGCATCTAATTGCAGTGTGAAATGTGGGGCTGTGCTTCAAGGTCTGATGTGTAAACGCGTGGAGTTACATAGAAAATAGGTGCAGGAGGAGGCCATTTGGCCCTTTGAGCCAGCACCGCCGTTCATGGTGATCGTGGCTGGTCATCCACAATCAATAACCTGTGCCTGCCTTCTCCCTTGATTCCGCTCGCCCCTGGAGCTCTGTCTAGGGATTCCATACATCACGAGGGTTATGTGGATTACTCCGTCAATGAGCCAGTTTATTAGTTTAGGATGCTGAAGGGAATCTTCTACTGGGATGAGGTGGGCAAAGTGGATCAGGCACAGGATCGGTTATCATCTTATTAAATAAACGACGGAGGAGTCCAGAGAGGCCATTTGGCCCAGTGCTGCTCGAATACACACCCAGGTAGTCCATCGCTGGTCTATGCTTGTTGGCGACAGACACAAAATGCTGGAGTGACTCAGTGGGTCAGGCAGCATCTCTATGGAGAAAAGGAGTAGGTGATGTTTTGGGTCAGAACCCTCCTTCAGATTCTATCTTCGGTGTACAGCCGCACAGAAGGCTGTGGAGGCTGTCAATGGATAATTTAAGGTAGAAATAGATAGATTCTTGATTAGTACCGGGTTCTGGGGAGAAGGCAGGAGAATGGGGCTAAGAGGGAGAGATAGATCAGCCGTGACTGAACGGCGGAGTAGACATCATGGGCCAAATGGGCTAATTCTGCTCCCATCACTTATGATCTGCAGTTCCTTCCTGCACACTGCCTGTTGACCTTAGGCAAGGGCCGGGAGTCTTGGCTTTGGTGCACTGGGACTGGCAAAGAGAAGCAAGCAGCCACGCTCCTGGTCTGCAAGGGTGCGTCGTGGGCTCGCGGGCTACGGTGCGGGCGAGAGCAGGTTTGGGCTCGGCTCTGATGCCCTGCTGTTGTTGCCGTTTGTTTGGGCGGAGAGGGAGGTGGAATTGTCACCCAGAGGCTGGGAACACCCAGGGTGGGGTGGGGTGGGAATGGCAGACGTACTCTATGTGCCAGACAAGTGGGAGACCAGTAGATCAGCCAGCCACCAGGGAGAAGTCTTCTGGCGGCCCAGTATGGCGTCACTCGTGAGGCTGAGCAGACCTGACTCGCCAGCATCAGTGCATCTGCATGTTTGATTCATCTTAATGTGCAATAATTACAGTGCCAAAATAATCAGCTGTCAGGTGAAGTAGTAATGATGTATAATCTTCCCGTGTTTAAACACTATGTGCCGTGCTATCCCAGGCAGTCGGAACCAGTGGGTGGAAACTGCTGTGAATCACTAGCTGCACAGTTCTTGTTTCTCTGAGTGCTCGAGAATATTGTTTCTCGATGCAAGGCGATATTCCTAGTTGCCAGCACCCAGGATGAGTGGGTTAACGTATGATGGCCATTTGATGGCACTGGGACTCTGCTCGATGCAGTTTAAAAGGAGGAGGAGGAGGGAGGGGGGGGTGGGGGGGAAACACCTCATTGAAACTTACCGAATAGTGAAAGGCCTGAATAGAATGGATGTGCAGAGGATGTTTCCATTAGTGGGAGAGTCTAGGACCAGAGAGAGAGAGCTAGATAGAGAATGCATTCAAGAGAGAGCTAGATAGAGCTCTTAAGGATAGCGGAGTCGGGGGGTATGGGGAGAAGGCAGGAACGGGGTACTGATTGAGAATGATCAGCCATGATCACATTGAATGGCGGTGCTGGCTCGAAGGGCCGAATGGCCTCCTCCTGCACCTATTGTCTATTGTCTATTGTCAGAGGTTGTAGCCTCAGAATAAAAGGATGTACCTTTAAGAAGGAAATGAGGAGGAATCTCTAGCCAGACGGTGGTGAATCTGTGGAATTAATTGCCACAGAAGGCAGTGGAGGCCAAGTCAGTGGATATGTTTAAGGCAGAAATAGATAGACTCTTGATCAATACGGGTGTCAGGGGTTATGGGGAGAAGGCAGGAGAATGGGGTTAGGAGGGAGAGATAGATCAGCCATGATTGAATGGCGGAGTAAACTTGATGGGCCGAGTGGCCTAATTCTGATCTTATCACATGATCTTATGACCACCCGTGTCACAGCGGGTACTTGCGTCATGCATCATGCACAGTGGCCCTTCGGCCCACAGAGTCTCTGCCGACCAGCGATCCCTGCACACTAACACTATCCTGCACCCACCAGGGGCAATTTTTACATTTACCAAGCCAATTAACCTACAAACCTGTGTGTCTCTGGAGTGTGGGAGGAAACCGAAGGTCTCGGACAAAAGCCACGGAGAGAGCGTACAAACTCCGTACAGACAGCGCCCGCAGTCAGGATCGAACCCGGGTCTCCGGCGCTGCATTCACTAAGTGCAGGAACTCGGCATTTGACTCGTGAACAAGGGACGGCAGAGTGGCGGGGACATGTGTGTGTGCTTGTGTGTGTGTGCGTGTGCGCGTGTACGTGTGTGTGCATGCGTGTGCATGCGTGTGCATGCGCGTGTGTGTGCGTGTGTGTGCGTGTGCATGCGTGTGTGCGCGTGTGTGCGTGCGTGTGCGTGTATGTGCGTGCGTGTGCGTGCGTGTGCATGTTGACCCTTGCTGCGCTCGTTGTAGATGTGGCTACAAGTGCCAGTCTCCCAGAGTTTGGGACTCAGCATCACAGGGACACGCTGCATCATTGGAGGAGGCACTCAGCTTGCACCAGTGGCGTATAAACCATTTGGCCGTGCATTTCCAATTACTCCACCTGTTTTGGGACATTTAAATAAGGGATTGAAATGGAGGATTGAGCACAACGAGCCATTGTTGGACATCTCAGTGGTTGTTTTAATGTGCTCCGAGTGGAGGTTTTGGATAACACCACACAGGACTGGCGTTGTCTTGCAGCTGCTCGTGCTGTTGACAGCAGCAATGCATTGCTAATGAGACATTTACTGCTTGGCAGCACTTCCTCTCGACAGCAGGCCTTTGCCGGAATGTGTGCTTCACAGGGTCACCCGCCCCTTCCCTTCCCACACCGGGGGTTAGGTGGCCGGAGCGTTAGGTGGGTTTCCGTTGTCCCTGCGTGTGGACTGTGGAGGGCCTGCCGTGGGACCGGGGCAGCAAAGTTACAATGCCATTCTTCGTTCCTCATCCTACCTCTAGGCACGGTGGCGCAGCGGTAGAGTTGCTGCCTCACGGCGCCAGAGTCCCGGGTTCGATCATGACCACGGGTGCTGTCTGTACGGAGTTTGTACGTTCTCCCCGTGACTGCGTGGATTTTCTCCGGGTGCTCCAGTTTCCTCCCGCACTCCAAAGACGTGCGGGTTTATAGTTTAATTGGCGTTTGTAAATTGTCCCCAGTGTGTTGGATAGAACTAGTTACAGGTCATCGCTGGTTGCACTGACTCAATGGGCCGAAGGGTTGTTTGCACGCTGTTTCTCTCAGCATTGGAGCATCGCGTTAGCGTTACGTGAGGAGGTTTGTAGGGATATGGGCAAAGCACAGGCAGGTGGGACTAGTGTAGATTGGAAGTCTACATGTTGGTCGGTGAGGGCAAGTTGGGCTGTAGGGCCTGTTTCCGTACTCCATGACCTGTTGCCCAATGTGGAACAGCATCTTTTGTACAAGGAGATATGAGCACAATCCTTCCCTGAAGAATAGCTGGGCACACA
The DNA here is from genome assembly GCF_053455715.1 of Rhinoraja longicauda. Taxonomy (NCBI): domain Eukaryota; kingdom Metazoa; phylum Chordata; class Chondrichthyes; order Rajiformes; family Arhynchobatidae; genus Rhinoraja; species Rhinoraja longicauda. The sequence goes on from NC_135984.1 coordinate 3,690,582, forward strand.
CGTTCACACTTAGTCCTTTAAACATCTGAAACAGGTTAACTGGTCAACATGACGATGTGAATGGGTAGCTCTCCAGTTGGTGAACCGTTCTATCGCCAACTAGAGAGCCGTCCCAACCTCCCATCTGTAATAGGACAGGTTTGGAGGGACAAACCAACCTCCCATGGGACAGGTTTGGAGGGATATGAACCAAGCGCAGGCAGGTAGGACTAGCGCAGCTGGGACTTGTTGGCCAGTGACAATAGACAATAGGTGCAGGAGTAGGCCATTCAGCCCTTCGAGCCAGCACCGCCATTCAATGCGATCATGGCTGATCACTCTCAATCAGTACCCCGTTCCTGCCTTCTCCCCATACCCCCTCACTCCGCTATCCGTAAGAGCTCTATCCAGCTCTCTCTTGAAAGCATCCAACGAACTGGCCTCCACTGCCTTCTGAGGCAGAGAATTCCACACCTTCACCACTCTCTGACTGAAAAAGTTCTTCCTCATCTCCGTTCTAAATGGCCTACCCCTTATTCTTAAACTGTGGCCCCTTGTTCTGGACTCCCCCAACATTGGGAACATGTTTCCTGCCTCTAATGTGTCCAACCCCCTGTGGGCAAGTTGGGCCGAACGGCCTGCTTCCACACTCTATGACCTCACTAGTGACCTGTGACCTGTATAGAATTAGACTGGACTTTAACATGTACTAAACGTTATACCCATTACCCTGTATCTGTAAACTGTGGACGGCGTGATTGTAATCATGTCGTTTTGCTGACTGGATAGCTCGCAGCAAAAAAAGCTTTTCACCAAACCTTGGGACACGTGACAATGATAAACTAAACTCTCGTTTCCACGCACAGAGCCTTTGTACATCGTCACGAGGGGGTCAGCAGACAAGTACTCAGTTCAGTAGGAAAAAGACCTGCAGATGCTGGTTAAAATCGAAGGTAGGCACAAAATGCTGGAGTAACTCAGCGGGTCAGGCAGCATCTCGGGAGAGAAGGAATGGGTGACGTGACAATGGACAATAGGTGCAGGAGGAGGCCATTCGGCCCTTCGAGCCAGCACCGCCATTCAATGTGATCATGGCTGATCATTCTCAATCAGTACCCCGTTCCTGCCTTCTCCCCATACCCCCTGACTCCGCTATCCTTAAGAGCTCTATCCAGCTCTCTCTTGAATGCATTCAGAGAATTGGCCTCCACTGCCTTCTGAGGCAGAGAATTCCACAGATTCACAACTCTCTGACTGAAAAAGTTTTTCCTCATCTCAGTTCTAAATGGCCTACCCCTTATTCTGAAACTGTGGCCCCTTGTTCTGGACTCCCCCAACATTGGGAACATGTTTCCTGCCTCTAACGTGTCCAACCCCTTAATAATCTTATACGTTTCGATAAGATCTCCTCTCATCCTTCTAAATTCCAGTGTATACAAGCCTAGTCGCTCCAGTCATTCAACATATGACAGTCTCGCCATTCCGGGAATTAACCTAGTAGGTTGAGAATAGGTGATGTTTTGAGTCCATGCTGACTGGCAATACACACAGTATCCTTCACAATCGAGGGACAGTTTACAATAATATCAAACCATTTAACCTAAGGATCTTGACCCGAAACGTCACCCATTCCTTCCCTCCCGAGATGCTGCCTGACCTGCTGAATTACTCCAGCATTTTGTGTCTGCTCAGTTCAGTTCTGTGCTTTGGATCTGTGTTTCACAGTTTTAAACCCAGCCGTGCCCCCTGCCACTGGTGCTCTGCGTTCACGTGCACACGTGCAGTTCATTTCTGGTGCTTGTGCAGTTTCTGAGGGTTTATTGTTCTGGCGGACTGCTTCATTTGCGTGATGGCCGAGTCTCCGAGCTCTTTTCAATCCGGGCTCCTTCATGGGAAAACAAAACTCGTCTTTTGGCCCGGGGTGAGAGTGGAATAATAACCGGCCCTGTGAGTATCGGATCACTCTGATGCAGCAATGGGTGGGAACAAAGCAACCATCGCTGGCCCTGGCAGCCAGCCAAGTACACTCCAGCCCTGAGTCATTCACATGATGTGTGAGATCATTCAACCACACTGGCTTTGCGGGCTCTTTTGATTCCAATCTCTTCCCGTTCCCACCCTTTCCCAGGACATCTCTGCTCGCCCCCAACTGTTCCTTCCCCCTCGCTGGGGTTGCCAACTTCCTCGCTCCCAAATAAGGGACAAAGGGTGACGTCACCGCCCCGCGCCCCCACGTCACCTCACCCACGTGCTCCCGCTCCACCAATGGCGGCCGCGGAAGCACGTGACAAGGGCGGTCCCGTACGGGACAAACTAATTTAGCCCACAATACCGGGATGTCCCGGCTAATACAGGACCGTTGGCAACCCTGCCCCTCGCCCACGGTTGTCCTCTTCTGTGAAGGTACTCTCTCTTGGAGAACTGGCACAGAAGAGGTGATCAAGCCTTGGGATCAGCCATGATGTGGACCAAGTGGACAACTCCTAATATCTTGCACTAGAGATACAGCACGGCACACAGAGTCCATGCCGGCCTTGATCACCCGTTCATTTTCACATCTACTCCTTGGATATTAGGGGCCACTAACCTCCAAACCAATATTGCCTTAGAAATTGTTACTAATATGTCTTTTGCAAATGTAAATCCTGCCTAATGTCTGGTCTGATCTAAAGTTAAAGGAGCATCTTTTATCTGTCTTTGTGCCTTATCTGAAACTTTTTAAGTCAGAGAGTTGTGAATCTGTGGAATTCTCTGCCTCAGAAGGCAGTGGAGGCCAATTCTCTGAATGCATTCAAGAGAGAGCTAGATAGAGCTCTTAAGGATAGCGGAGTCAGGGGGTATGGGGAGAAGGCAGGAACGGGGTACTGATTGAGAATGATCAGCCATGATCACATTGAATGGCGGTGCTGGCTCGAAGGGCCGAATGGCCTCCTCCTGCACCTATTGTCTATTGCCCCACCCATGTCTTTGTTTCCTTGCAAAGTGTGCATCTTCTCATCCCTGTCTTTTTGGGACAGAATGGTTTTTGAGGGAGTTGCTTGCCCAGCCAACCACTGAGGTTCACAAAAAGACAAGTCTGTTCAGGTGCAGGGACAAGGAAACCATTCTGTGCGGTCCACAAAAATACCCAAGGTGCTGGAGTATCTCAGCGGGTCAGGCAGCCTCTCTGGAGAACACGGACAGGTGATGTTTTGGGTGGGGACCCGACTTCAGACTTCAGGACCGTCGGACTGAAGAAGGGTCCCGATTCAAAACGTCACCTATCCGTGTTCTTCTGAGTACGTTTAGGTGATGTTTAATCAATGCCTCTGTGTTTGAGCACTCTTTCTGACAATGGTATGACCTTTAGGTTTATCAACTTCTCTGCGATGTTATGATCTCGGTACGTCCTTTATGTCAAAGGTATATTGACAAGTTATCAAAGCTGAGACGATGAAAATGGTCTTCCTAGGCAACCCTGACTTCCACACGTTGGTATATAATGAGCGCAGCATCCAATGGTTTTAGAGCACAAATATTATGCAGCATTAACCTCTGGGCGGTGGGACCATTATTATTGGATTTCCAACATGAGAGAAGGCACCAACCTCGGGCGTTTCAGTGCAGTGATTGGAAGTGAGGAAAGTGCAAACTGTGTCCATTTTAAGTACACTAAACACCATAAATATAGATCGTCCTGTTGTCAGCTTTATGTTGTGGCTGGAGAAGGTTCAGATCTGAATAATGCTAACATGAAGCACCATCAAGGGAGGACAACACTGGGGGACGGCTGTGAGGAGGCTGCTTGCAGTCTGGCAGCCTGGCCTGTCGAGAGCCGCCTCGATGTGGTATCTCTACAGCGGAGCCCACGGGACCCATCCTACACCACCGCCTGTCATGTTTAAAGTAAATCTTCAGTGAAACGGCTGGCAGGCAGCCTTCGTGCGTGGGGTTTGCAGCATGTTCGATGTCCTACGATCATGAGGACATCATAACCCCTGTGAGCCCAGCTGCGGCCACAATGCCCCTGGGAGACTGGAGAGGAGCACAGCATAGGAATAGTCAACTGGGAGAACTGTGCAGTCACCTTTGTCCCTCCCTCCCCACCCCAGTTTTCCGAGTTCACAAGGTCATAAGGAATAGGAGTAGAATTATTGCATTCGGCCCATCAAGTCTACTCCGCCATTCAATCATGGCTGATCTATCACTCCCTCCTCACCCCATTCTCCTGCTGCCCGTCCCGCTGAGTTACTCCGGCATTTTGTGTCTATCTTCAGTCAGACAGAGTCATCGACACTCGACCCAGTGGTGGCCCTGCAATCCCGCCTACACTGTGACAGGGATTGGCACGTGCACCAAGACAAAGTGAAATTCCTTTTTTGCAGAGGGTTCAAAGTATTACAGTACAAGTTCATAAGTTCTAGGAGCAGAATTAGGCCATTCGGCCCATCAAGTCTACTCCGTCATTCAATCATGGCTGATCTATCTCTCCCTCCGAACCCCATTCCCCTGCCTTCTCCCCATAACCTCTGGCACTCGTACTAATCAAGAATCCGCCACGGACCTTTCACCGTCCGGCGCGGCCTGGAATAGGCCGCGGGATTTTCACCGCCCAGCGGGGGCTTCAATGTCGGGAGCCCCGACCACCCCTACGTGGCAACTCCAACAGCCTGACCGCGGGACAAGACGGCAGGGGAAGAGAGAAAGACATTGTGGCCTTCCATCACAGTGAGAAGGGGACTGGAGGAGACTCACTGTGATGGATGTTTCTTTTTGTTTGGTGTTAGTTTGTGATTGTATGTGTTATTGCATTTTTATTGATTATTCTTATAGGTCTTATTGTTCAACTGCAGGTAATGTTTCATTTCACTACACATTTATGTGTATGTGACAAATAAACGACTATTGACTATTGACTATTGAATCAGAGTTGCACTGTCCTTCTGATTAGTTTACTGATTGTACGCCTCCTTGTCACCTACCCCTCAGCTAACAGTGAACCATTCTACATCTCCTCCTCGTCGTCTGTTTTGATCTGTCGTTTTCACACCTTACCGTTCCACGTCTCAAAAGACCCATCCCCTAACTCTCACTGTAGAAGGGTCTCGACCCGAAACATCACCCATTCCTTCTCCCCAGAGATGCTGCCCGTCCTGCTGAGTTACTCCACCTTTTTGTGTCTCTCTTCGGTTTGCAACCATCTTCCGCAGTTCCTTCCTGCACTAGTCTTGTGCCAGGTCTGCAGGTGCGCTGCCGAAAAGGAGTCGAGACATGTTTGCCCCATCGCCAGACCCAAGCCGGGACGACCGTGGTAGGACCTCGGCAAGCTCACACCGGGGCTCATTCTGAGCCACCGACGTACGCCGGTGGAGGGAGTGGCAGCAGCTTGCCAATTCCCAGCAAGGTCCCCCACAGGTTTGGCACTGCTGGTTGTGCCCCTGGGTCTTGGGTCAGTGTGAGGGTAGAGCTGCCGATGTTGTTGGGATGAAATTTGTAATCGGTTGCAATTTTTTGAAACCTACACAAAACAAAAACGAGTTTAAAAAAATATATATATCTGGAGAAACAGGAATTTCAACCTTGGTCTCAACCGAAACTTGTCAGCACAGGTGGGAATAATTGTGCCGAGAATTATCATAGTTTATAAATAGAAGCTCAGTAAAGTTGCACTTAGAGCACTTGGCATCAGCGGTCAGAAGCACATATCCTCAAAGCATCATGTACAGGAAGGAACTGCAGATGCTGGTCGAAGGTGAAGATAGACACACAAAGCTGGAGTAACTCAGCGGGACAGGCAGCATCTCTGGAGCGAAGGGATGGGTGACGTTTCGGGTCGAGACCCTTCTTCCTATAACACCGTCATGGTGAGACTGATGGCGAAACAAGGAACTGCAGATGCCAGGTTGCAAAAGAAAAGACAAAGTGCTGGAGTAACTCAACGGGTCGGGCAGCATCTCTGGAGAACATGGATAGATACGTTTTGGGTCGGGACCCTTCAATTTGAGGAAGGGTCCCGACCTGAAACATCACCTCTCCATGTTCCCCAGAGATGCTGCCTGAACCGCTGAGTTACTCCAGCACTTTTGTGCCTTATGGTTGGACCAGTGCTTGAATAAAATACCATGGGGTTTCGATAATGGGTAAATGGCTGAGGAGGGCTGTTTGGATTCGGCTTTTGAAGCCAGTGCCATCATAAGCATCCACGAAAATGGAGCCAATGAGGTTTTTGTGAAGAACTCCTTTTGGTCACGGGATAATGAGCCAAATGGCCGCTGCACGACTGAATACTCACAACGGCGTGGTGGTGGGGTGAGGGTGGGGGGGGGGGGAGAGGAAGTGGGGCACACGATTTAGTCGCTGTTTGAGACGGGAATAAGTAACCTTCCCGTGTGGCTGTGGGACCAGCGGGCACTCATTCTAATCAGTGTTGAAGTTTAATTTGAACAGCATATTAGATAACTCTGATTTGCGAGCCTTACACTGACCCCTCATGATGATCTTATAAACCCATTGCAATGATATCCAGTCACTTCCCATCACTGAATATTGTGCTGCCGCCTCTGAGAAACGTCCACATCCATTGGCCATCCCCCGCGGTGTGGCTTGATTAAAATTAATGTAAATGTCTTTGGTTTGAAAGTTGTGTGATCTATTGTGAATGCGCCGTTTAATGCCGGTGCTTCAGTCAGAGTCTGTCACGACAAACTGCGAACGTCCTGACTTTTCATTCCGTTAATGCCTGCTCTGCTGGTCATGAACAGTGCAAGGAGTCAGGAAGGTCCCCTGAAGGTGACCCTGTAGGATCGAGTAGGTAAACGCTTGGTGTGGGGATGAAATAAATTGGAATGCGGTGACTGGCAGAATGCCAAGGAACCATTTTCCGTACCAGACAAGTGATAATCTAAAAGCAATCTCCAAGTGTCAGCGTTATCCCCGCTGTCACAATTCTGATGGACCAGCAGAAAATAGGTCAACAAAATAACAGCCGGGCCTGTCTCCTCTCCACAGGGCAGAGGGAAGGGCTGGTCTATAGATGGTACTAACCCTGTTGTGTGTCACTGTGAAAGGAGGGGGAGGGCTGAAACATGTACTGGTTAGTTTAGTTTACAGTTTTATTTAATTTACACTAATGAATCGTTGTCCTTTTGTAAATCTAGTTCAGTTTAGTTTAGAGATATGGCACGTAAACGTTTGCAGGAGAGTTATGCCTTGGAAATGGTGTGGAGGCTTACAGGGTTAATATCTAAAATAGCTAAGTTGGTTCATTTATTTATTTAGCATGGAAGCAGGCCCTTCGGCCCACCGTGTCCGCACCGACCAGCGATCCCCGCACACTAACGCCACCCTCCACACACTGGGGACAATTTACAATTTAACCCAAGCCAATTAACCTACAAACCTGTACGTCTTTGGAGTGTGGGAGGAAACCGGGGCTCCCAGAGGCAACCCATACCGGTCAAGGGGAGAACGTATAAACTCCGCACAGACAGCGCCTGCAGGCGGGATCGAACCCGAGTCTCTGGCGCTGTAAGGCAGTAGCTCTACTGCTGCACCACTGTGCCACCCCTGACCAGGTGAATGTGCCTGGCCTGGCTTTGCCATCCTGTGTTGCCTCCTGCATGCCATGCCTGATGTTTTTGCACCAAGACCATTTGAATTCCATCCTTTGCTGTTCCTATTAATTGGGTTATTGGTGCTAATGGAGCATTTTTTATCTTCTACCTTCTGGCTCTGAACCAAGAGCTCGTTAGATTTTTAAAAAAATTAATTAAACTAATTCCGTGTAGGCTAGGAGAGGAAAAGGGTGAATGGTTAATTATTGATACTGAATTACTTCTCAACATAAGGTTGTTTGTCTTTTCTAACAGCAAGGCTGCTTTATTTTCCTGGTAGTTACCTGCTCATTTAGTGGGCAGGGTTGCCAACTGTCCCGTATTAGCCGGGACATCCCGTATTTTGGGCTAAATTTGTTTGTCCCGCACGGGACCACGCTTGTCCCATGTTAGTAGGGTTGCCAACTTCCTCACTGCCAAATAAGGGACAAAGGGCGACGTCACCGCCCCGCGTCCCACATGACCTCACCCAGCCAGCGGCCACGTGCCCCGCTCAACCAATGGCGGCCGCCCAGGCCAGGAGGTAGGTTACTACGCAACCTCCGTTAGGTGGCGCCCGGGCCTACACTGTCCGGAGCTAAAATGTCGGAAACCTAGACTGTCGGGACCTAAACTGTCCCGGGCCTACAGCGTCCGGGCCTACAGTGCCCCCTGGGCCTAATACGGGACAAGGGCGGTCCCATACGGGACAAACCAAATTAGCCCAAAATTACGAGATGTCTCGGCTAATACGGGACAGTTGGCAACCCTACTTGCGGCAGAATAGAAAGACATTTACACCTAGACTAGGCATTGTAGATTTCATCTGTCAGAAGCATGTTTTTTAAAATTTATTGCATCTCACATTGAGAGATAAAGTCAACCCTATTTCGAGTTGTCACAGCAAGTTTGGTTCAGACCGTGCGTTGCCCAGGGTCAGCTGTTGTGATGTTAGTCTTTTGGTTCCTCTTCTATGAGTCGTAGGCTTTGAGGTTTTAATCGTTTTGAGGCAATAATCATTTGGAAAATTTAATTCTCTCTCATCGCAGGGTAGTACTCTATGCCTATTAATTCCGGATAGACACAAAATGCTGGAGTAACTCAGCGGGACAGGCAGCCTCTCGGGATAGAATGAGTGGGAGATCTCATAGATGCTGAGTTACTCCAAAGACGTGCAGGTTTGGAGGTTCATTGGCTTGATAGATGTAAAAATTGTCCCGTGGGTGTAGGATAGAGTTAATGTGCGGGGATTGCTGGTCGGTGCGGACCTGGTGGGCCGAAGGGCCTGTTTCCGCGCTGTATCTCCAAACTAAACTAAACTCCAGCATTTTTGTGTAATAATCCAGCATCTGCAGTTCTCTCCTACGCATGTTAATTCTGGATGTTCTTTACAATTCCACTGAAAACGACAGCCATTATCCTGTAACACTGCCAGTATCTGTAAACAGGGAGTGTGATCTGGTTTTATTGCCTGCCCACAATCTCTTTGATCGGCTGAAACTTGCCAAAACCCCCTGCTGCTGATTATTTAAAATTTTATTTTCCAAAATGAAAGGGTTCTTTTGCAAAGTAAATAAGTTGGATTGTAAAAATATATCCTCCCTCCTGGAGATCATTGTGTTCGAGCTGTTTTTTTAATATGAACTGCTGGGATGAGCTGTAATTCCGCCGCGTGAGAGGAAGGACAGGTTTCACGTTTCGCTTTGATCTCGGCTGGTAATATTCCAAATTAGTGGTTTACATCCAGCATGAAAATACATTGCTGTGCAATAATGGTATCGTGTTGTCATTTCCATTGGAAAGGTAAACCAGTCTATCAAAGGAAGACAGATATGAAAAGCTGGAATAACTCAGCGGGACAGGCAGTATTGCTGGCGAGAAGGAAGGAGTGGGTGACGTTTCGGGTCGAGGCGTCTGAAGAAGGGTCTCTACCCGAAACGTCACCCATTGCTTCTCTCCCGAGATGCTGCCTGACCTGCTGAGTTACTCCAGCATTTTGTGAATAAATCGATTTGTACTAGCATCTGCAGTTATTTTCTTATACCTCTGAGTTACTCCAGCTTTTTGTGTCTTTCTTTGCTTTAAACCAGCGTCTGCAGTTCCTTCCTACAGCTCGGTCAAACGCTAAGCTTTAAATAATACCCTCCCAAGACTCACCATTCTTTACTTCAGTTTAGTTTAGCAATACAGCGCGGAAACAGACCCTTCGGCCCACCAAGCCCGTGCTGGCCAGCGATCTCCGAATACCAACACTGTCACGCACATTGGGGGCAAATTACAATCTCGCCAAGTCAATTAACCTACAAACCCGCACGTCTTTGGAGTGTGGGAGGAAACACGAGATCCTGGAGAAAACCCACGCAGGTCACAGAGAGAGCGTACAAACTCCGTACAGACAGCACTCATAGCCAGGATCGAACCCGGCCTGTAACGTCACCTATTCATGTTCTCCAAAGATGAATACCAGCATCTGCAGTACCTTGGGTCTTCAAGAACAATAGGTGCAGATATCCTTTGATATACTGTGCATCTAACTTTTCCAGTCCTTTTATAATTTTATACGTCTCTATAAGATTCCCTCTCATCCTTCTAAATTCCAGTGAATACAAGCCCAGTCTTTCCAATCTTTCCACATATGACAGTCCCGCCATCCCGGGGATTAACCTGGTGAACCTACGCCGCAATAGCAAGGATGTCCTTCCTCAAATTAGGAGATCAAAACTGCACACAATACTCCAGATGTGGTCTCACCAGGATCCTATACAACTGCAGAAGGACCTTTTCAATCAAGTATTCCTCTATCTGCTTTTGGAATATTTAAGACTCTGCTCTCACTGTCCTTTGAGGTGGTGAGATCCAATGGTGACTTTCTGAGTTGAAGTCTTCCCTCGTCTGTCTTATATGCGTGACCCCTGGTTTTAAACAGTGACTCGGTTGTAAATTCTCCAGCAAGAAATGTCCTCTCCGCACGCACTCAAGGCCGCTCGGGACCCTGTATTATTTCAGTCAAGTTGCCTCTCGCCCTTCTACACTCAAAGGTACAACCGTAACCTGTCCAACCTTTGCTTGTACCGGCGGCACGGTAGTGCAACGGTAGAAACCCAGGTTCGATCCTGACTAGGGGTGCTGTCAATGCAGAGTTTGTACATTCTCCCTGTCATACGTTCTAGGAGTAGAATTAGGCCATTCGGCCCATCAAGCCCACTCCGCCATTCAATCATGGCTGATCCATCGCTCCCTCCTAACCCCATTCTCCTACCTTCTCCCCATAACCTCTGACACCCGCACTAATCATGAATCTATCTCTGCTTTAAAAATATCCACTGACTTGGCCTCCACAGCCTTCTGTGGCAAAGACTCCCACAGATTCACCACCCTGTGACTGAAGAATAGTGTGACCACGTGGGTTTTCTCCGGGTGCCCTGGTTTCCAATGTGCCGCCCATCTTCTGTTCATTCTCATTGGGATCACTTAACTCTTCTGGAAGCTTCCACTTGCTGACAAATCCTTTCTGCAGTGGCACCAGGTGAGAGATGATCAGTGGATCTGAATCTGTCATCCCCAGAGGAACTTTGGGTGGTGCCAGTTTGCAAAAGCCGCATCTGCTTATCTGATCCACCCAGTGCTTGGCATCAGAACCCTTCCCAATTAGCCAGCTTCTGCAAATGCTTTTAGTGCTTGCTGCCCATTGCAGTGCCCACTGTATCCTCCGTTCCCCTGGACTCTGTCCCTGGCAAGGCAGATCCACTGATATCCCATGTGCCCACTTCTTATGGGCAAGGCATGGTGGAGCTGGCAAGTTGAGCGTTGTAGGGCGTTCATAGGTTCGTAAGTGATAGGAGCAGAATCAGGCCATTCAGCCCATCGAGTCTTCTCCGCCATTCAATCATGGCTGATCTATCTTTCCCTCTCAACCTCTTTCTCCTGCCTAAGATGGACTCAAAATGCTGGAGTAACTCAGCGGGACAGGCAGCATCTCTGGAGAGCAGGAATGGGTGACGTTTCGGGCCGAGACCCTCCTACCTTCTCCCCGTAACCCCTGACACCCGTACTAATCAAGATCCTGTCGATCTCTGCCTTATCCGTTGACTTGGCCTCCACAGTGTCTGGCCGAGAGGGTCTGGGTTGGTGGAGGGTGGATGGAGCTCTGGTGCAGCATTGGTTTTGCCAACGTGGTGGGCTGTAAGCAGCAGCAGCAGCAGCACTCGAAGCTCCTGTGCAACGATGTGCCGTGTGCTAATCCCTGCCGCGGTTATAATTAGGGTTGCCAACTTCCTCACACCCAAATAAGGGACAAAGGGTGACGTCACCGCCCCGCGCCACCGCCCCGCGCCTCACCCAGCCAGCGGCCACGTGCTCCCGCTCCACCAATGGCAGCCGCCCCCTCCCCTGACATCAGTCTGAAGAAGTGTCTCGACCCGAGACGTCACCCATTCCTTCTCTCCAGAGATGCTGCCTGACCCGCTGAGTTACTCCAGCATTTTGTGTCTACCTTCGATTTGAACCGGCATCTGCAGGTTTTTCCTACACTGTCGCTTCAAGTGGGTGATCTTGTATCGGAATGTTTGAGGGGGTTCTGATTAGCAGCTTACTCCTTTAGTCATTGTTAGTGAAGGAGTTGTCTTATGAAAGGCCTGGGGTAAAGGCAAGATGCAGGTACTGGCAGTGAGCGAGCTTGCTGTTTGTAAACACTGGCCCTGACACTGGCTTTCAACCACAGCTTGCCTTGTCTTCTGATGCAAAGATAATTTGTTGCTCTGAATAATTTAAAAGGCAAAGATTATGCAAAGTAAATGGCAGCCTTATTAACCTTCAAAAGAATAACAGAAACCGAGTGCTTAATGGGGGCATTGGAAACGGAACAATGGTTTTGGTGGTGTGTAAGAAGGAACTGCAGATGCTGGTTTAAACCGAAGATGGGCACAAAATGCCGGAGTGCTGGAGGAGATGGACACAAAGAGTGGCACAGCGGTAGAGTTGCTGCCTTTCAGCGCTTGCAGCGCTAGTGACCAAGGTTCGATCCCGACTACGGGCGCCGTCTGGACGGAGTTTGTACGTTCTCCCCGTGACCTCCTGGGTTTCTCCGAGATCTTCGGTTTCCTCCCACACTCCAAAGACGTGCAGGATTTGTAGGTTTATCGGCTTGGTGTAAGTGGAAATTGTCCCCAGTTTGTGTAGGTTAGTGTTAATGTGCAGGGATCGCTGGTCGGTGCGGACTCGGTGGGCCGAAGGGCCTGTTTCTGCGCTGTATCTCTAAACTAAAGGTACTCGGTGAGTCAGGCAGCGTCTCTGGAGAAAGGGAATAGGTGACGTTTTGGGTCGAGACCCTACTTCGGACTGAGAGTCAGGGGTGGGGGTGGGGTGGGGAAGGGAAATGAGGCGTGCGTGGTGGTAGTGGTGGAAGGGGTGGGTGGGGTGGGGGGGGGTTGGTAGAGGGGTAGAGAGAAAGAGGAGAAAGTACATTTCAGGGGGATGAGAGAGAGCTGTGCGCCAGTTCAACTTATTGAAGTTTGGTACCACGGGCATCGTTTCAACACAAGCACGTCCTCTGCTGCAGTTGTGAGAGACCTATGGACGTGATGCTTACTCTCTGGCTAAAGACACTAATTGCAGCATCTCTGAAACCCAGGACTGCCTCGAGGATGTCTGCTTCAGTGCTTGTGTTTTATCTGAAAACAGCAACTTCACCAGGAAATCGATGGGGTGTGTTAGTGCAAACTCTGAGTCAGAATCTGGACCAATTCTGGAGAGTTGAAATATTGGCACTGGAAATCGCAGGCAGCTCGCCATTCCCAGGGGCACGATCGTATTTTAGTTTCGTTTATTAGGAAAATAACTGCAGATGCTGGTTCAAATCGAAGGCGGACACAAAATGCTGGAGTAACTCAGCGGGTCAGGCAGCATCTCAGGAGAGAAGGAATGGGTGACGTTTCGGGTCGAGACCCTTCTTCAGCCTGATGTCAGGGGAGGCGGCAGGACCTTCCGGTCCTTCTCTCCCGTGATGCTGCCTGACCCCGGCCCAGCCCCCTCCCCTGACATCAGTCTGAAGAAGGGTCTCGAGCCAAAACGTCGCCCATTCCTTCTCTCCTGATAGGGATAGGTTTGTGTACTTCTCTGATGCTTATTCCAGTTCATGCTATTTATGTGAAGCAGACAAGCATAGGAATCATTTTTGTTCTTGAAAGCAGAGGGCAATCTTCACTCATCAGCAGTTGTGGAAGAGCGATTCTCAAACTCTCTGCTGAGAGAGAGAATGCAACATTCACATCTTCAAAAACAAGTCTCCACAAAGAACGTTCAACGCAGCAGTGCCCCGCAGGAGATGATGGTTTCGGCGGCACGGTGGCGCAGCGGTAGAGTTGCTACCTTACAGCGAATGCAGCGCCGGAGACTCAGGTTCGATCCTGACTACGGGCGCCGTCTGTACGGAGTTTGTACGTTCTCCCCGTGACCTGTGTGGGTTTTCTCCAAGATCTTCGGTTTCCTCCCACACTCCAAAGATGTACAGGTATGTAGGTTAGTTGGCTGGGCAAATGTAAAAAAATTGTCCCTAGTGGGTGTAGGATAGTGTTATAACAAAATAACTGCAGATGCTGGTACAAATCGAAGGTATTTATTCACAAAATGCTGGAGTAACTCAGCGGGTCAGGCAGCATCTCGGGAGAGAAGGAATGGGCGACGTTTCGGGTCGAGACCCTTCTTCAGACTGATGTCAGGGGGGCAGGAAGGATAGTGTTAATGTGCGGGGATCGCTGGGCGGCGCGGACCCGTTGGGCCGAAGGGCCTGTTTCCGCGCTGTATCTCTAAATCTAAAAGAATTTAAATGCTGCACCACCTATCTGATGGGCCAAATGGCCTAATTCTGCACAGACATTTGAACAGACCTCCGACCACACGGCCAGCCGGGCCGATCTACCCACAGGCGTAAAGACACAAACCATCATCTCGTGCGGGGCACTGCTGTGTTGGACATTCTTTGTGGGGACTTGTTTTTGAAGATGTGAATGCTGCATTCTCTCTCTCAGCAGAGGCTATTTTTCTCTGACTGTGTAATAGTTTGAGAATCGCTCTTCCACAACTGCTGATGAGTGAAAATTGCCCTCTGCTTTCAAGGGCAAAAATGATTCCTATGCTTATCTGCTTCACACAAATAGCATGAACTGGAATAAGCAATGTTATCGCTGGTGTGCTGTGGACATTCTATGGGGAGGCGGGAGGAGGGCTTTGTCGATGTGTATTTTTCAACCTGCTCCGCAAAGATAATCTCCTCGGTGTTTAGCAATGATATGTTGAAATAACCTGTGCATGACAGCTAAAGATCTACAGTTTAATGTGAGTGATTTCCTGCAAAGACCACATACTATGCGGAATCAGGTGTGCTTAATACTCCTGTTCCCAGAACATGGGGACAAGTTTGACAAAATGGAGCTTGGAGAACTTGGTTTTTTTTCTTTTTGCAGAGTTGCCGTGAGAGCTGAGGCCTTGTGTGGATTATAATTCAGTATTAACGAAGTGGGATGTCGAGTGCAAATGAGATTTAGTTTAATTTAGAGATACAGGGTGGAAACAGGCCCTTCGGCCCACCTAGTCCACGCCGACCAGCGATCCCCGCACATTAACACTATCCTACAAGTCAAGTCAAGTCACGTCAATTTTATTTATATAGCACATTTAAAAACAACCCACGTTGACCAAAGTGCTGTACATCTGATTAGGTACTAAGGAAAAAAATGAAACATACAGTAGCACACAAACATAACAGCACATTCAAAACAGTTCACAGCGCCTCCTCAATGAGCCTCAAACGCTAGGGAGTAGAAATAGGTTCCACACACTAGGGACAAGTTTACATTTACACCGAGCCAATTAACCTACAAACCTGCACGTCTTTGGAGTGTGGGAGGAAACCGAAGATCTCTGAGAAACCCCACGGGGGGAACGTACAAACTCCGTACTGACAGTGCCTGTCGTCAGAATCGAACCCGGGTCTCTGGGGCTGTGAGGCAGTAGGTCTACCACTGTGCCACCGAGCAGCCAAAACGGAGCGAGAAGAGGTTCTTTTTGACAGAGTTGGCATGAGAGCCTTGTGTGGATTAATTTCAACGCCAATGAGGTGGGATGTTGAGTGCAATTGAGATGTTTTATTCTTTCTGGGGAACAGTTGAAGCTGTAATTGCAGATTTAAAGCCTTCACTTTAGGATCAGGGGCCTGGTCACTATTTTCTTGTTCTTTCCCATCACTGGTCTGAGTTGTGGGCAAAGAATTGATGAAAGTTGTTTAGTTTTGGGGCGGCAGGGTGGTGCAGCAGTAAAGCTGCTGCCTCTCCGCACCAGAGACCCAGGTTCAATCCTGACCACAGCGTGTGTCTGCACAATGGTTGTACGTTCTCCCTGTGACCTTGTGGGTTTTCTCTGGGTGCTCCAGTTTCCTCCCACACAGGCTTGTAGTTAATTGGCTTTGGTAAAAATTGTAGACTGTCACTGGTGTGCAGGATAGTGTTCAGGGTTATTGCTAGTCAGCAGGGATTCAGTGGTAGTGGTGCCAACTATCTCACTCCCAAATACGGGACAAGGTGACGTCACCGCTCCGCGCCCCACGTGACCTCACCCAGCCAGCGGCCACGTGCTCCCGCTCCACCAATGTCGTCCGCCCGGGCTGGGAGGCGGGTTGCTACGCAACCTCCGTTAGGCAAACACACTCCGTTAGCCTACACTGTCCCGGGTGATAGTGGACAAGGGCGGTCCCATACGGGACAAACCAATTTAGCCCAAAATACGGGATGTCCCTGCTAATCCGGGACAGTTGGCAACCCTGCTCGGTGGTCTGAAGAGCCTGTTTCCATTCTGCTTATTGAAAGTCTAGAGTTTAGTTTAGAGATACAGCATGGAGACAGGCCCCTTCGGCCCACCAAATCCACACCGACCATCGACCTCCCAGACACTAGTTTGATGTTGTCCCACTTTTACAAACTGCACACTGGGGGCAATTTACAGAAGCCAATTAACCCTTGAACAAGCACGGCGGTGGAATGTGGGAGAAACTGGAGCATCTGGAGAAAACCCACGCAGGTCACGGGGAGAACGTACAAAGTCCGTACAGACAGCACCCGGAGTCAGGATGGAGTGCAGGAGAATGTGGGCTGATCTTATAGAGGTGTATAAAATAACGAGAGGAATAGATCGGGTAGACGCACAGAGTCTCTTGCCCAGAGTAAAGGGATGAAGAACCAGAGAACATAGGTTCAAGGTGAAGGGGAAAAGATTTAATAGGAACCTGAGAGGTAACATTTTCCACACAGAGGGTGGTGGGTGTATGGAACGAGCTGCCAGAGGAGGTAGTTGAGGCAGGGACTATCCCAACGTTTATGAAACAGTGAGACAGGTTGATGGATAGGACAGGTATGGCAGGATATGGGCCAAGTTTGTTGGCAGGTGGGACTAGTGCAGATGGGACGTGTTGGCTGGCGTTGGGCTGAAGGGCCTGTTTCCACGCTGTAACACTCTCTGGCAAATCTTAGGGAGGACAAAAACTAATCGGAAATTAACTGGAAAACCACAGAGCTGCTAGAATAGATGAACGTTGTCCTGTGTGGGAGAGTGAGTGTGTTAGAGTGTGTGTGTGAGAGTGTGTGTGTGAGAGTGTGTGAGTGTGTGTGTGTGAGAGTGAGTGTGTGTGAGTGAAAGTATGTGTGAGAGAGAGTGAGTGAGTGTGAGTGTGTGAGTGAGAGTGAGTGAGAGTGTGTGAGAGTGAGTGTGTGTGTGTGTGTGAGTGTGAGAGTATGAGTGAGTGTGTGTGTTATGGAGCACTGAGCTGTGCTGTGCACTACCTGAGCTGGGTACATATCTAGGTCAGGGCATCAATAGTTGCCCGTCCATGGGAACAGTGAAACTTGGCAGCGTGTTGAGCGAGTCTGTTGGGGAAGCCAGGCTGTATTGATTGGTAGCGTGGCATTGAGATGTAATAGTCCATATGATGTATGTTCCCATGAATAAATATTGGGCATTTGGAAACGGTCTGCTGAAAGACTGCTGCCGCGGGCAGTGGCGGAGCAGAGACTGACCGGGCGGTCGGCTTTGCCTCTCGGTTTGTTCACGAACGTGGACAAATGTTCCAGGGACTCATTCTCATCATTAATTATGTTGTCCTCTAGAAACTCGTGCTTATTCACAGGAATGGAAATTAGTTCCCTGCACTGAACACAGGGCTTTATGTAAAGCAGCATGTATTGTTACTTTAAGAATTTGGCTTGACAGCCTCCGTGCTGTGAATAGTTGCTCTCCTCTCTCCCCTCGACATGCCCTTTCAGCAGCCAGCTCTCATCCTCCTTCCTGCACTCCTCCTCCTCCCCCTCCTCCTCCTCACCCTTACAAGTAGGGTTGCCAACTGTCCCGTATTAGCCGGGACATCCCGTATTTTGGGCTACATTGGTTTGTCCCGTATTAGGCCCACTGGGCCGGGAGGCGGGTTGCTAAGCAACCTCTGTTTGGCGAACACACTCCATTAGCCTACAATGTTCCGGGCCGCTGTCGGCCGGGACAGTGTAGGCCAACGGAATGTGTTTGCCTGGCGAAGGTTGCATAGCAACCCGCCTCCCGGCCCGGGCGACCGTCGTTGGTGGAGCGGGAGCACGTGGCCGCTGGCTGGGTGAGGTCACGTGGGGCGCGGGGCGGTGACGTCACCCTCTGTCCCGTATTTGGGAGTGAGGAAACATAGAAACATAGAAACATAGAAACATAGAAACATAGAAACATAGAAACATAGAAACATAGAAAATAGGGGCAGGAGGAGGCCATTCAGCCCTTCGAGCCAGCTCCGCCATTCATTGTGATCATGGCTGATCATCCACAATCAATAACCCATGCCTGCCTTCTCCCCATATCCCTTGATTCCACTAGCCTCTAGAGCTCGATCTAACTCTCTCTTAAATCCAGCCAGTGATTTGGCTTCCACTGCTCTCTGTGGCAGAGAATTCCACAAATTCACAAATCTCTGGGTGAAAAAGTTCCTTCTCACCAACGGGACAAACTAATTTAGCCCAAAATACAGGATGCCCCAGCTAAAACAGGACAGTTAGCAACCCTAGAGTTACTCGTGTAGAACCGTGTACATGGCTGTTTGCACCTGTTGTTCTGACTGACTTCTCACGAAGGGCTGTTGTTGTAGTTTTCCAGGCGCAGACCGTGACAGTGGATGAGAGCTTGTCGGGGTTCATCGGCACCAGCGTGGTCTTGCGATGCACCTTCGTGAACAACGATCCCACCATCAAAATCACCCAGGTCACGTGGCAGAAGGCAACCAACGGGTCGAAGCAGAACATCGCCATTTTCCACCCCACGATGGGGGAATCTGTCCTGCCGCCGTACAAACACAGAGTCTCCTTCAAAAACCCCTCTCTCAGCGACGCCACCATCGAGCTGTCCCGGTTGGAGCTCATGGACGAGGGAGTGTACATTTGCGAGTTTGCAACCTTCCCGACCGGAAACCGAGAGAGCCAGGTCAACCTCACAGTCTTTGGTAAGTGCCGGTCGCCAGCTGACAAACTTTACAATGCAACAGAACTACAGTGCAATAGAATGAATGAATGAATGAATAAGTTTATTGGCCAAGTATGTGCATATACAAGGAATGTGCCTTGGTGCTCCGCTCACAAATGACAACACAAACATACAGTTAACAATTAAGAATAAAGCATAAACACATCAAATCAATAAGGATACAACATTACGGTCTAAACATAATGTGGGTGAAAATAAACCAGAGCATAAAAGAGACTACGGACTTTGGTTATTGAGTAGAACTACCACTCGTGGACTGTATGTGTAGGAAAGAACTGCAGGTGCTGGTTTAAATCGAAGATAGACACAAACAGCTGGAGTAACTCAGCAGGGCAGGCAGCATCTCTGGAGCGAAGGAATGGGTGACTTTTCGGGTGAAGACTAAAGTAGAACTTTTTTTATCCCAGGAGGGGAATTGATCTTGAATGGGTTTTCTCCGGGTGCTCCGGTTTCCTCCCACACTCCAAAGGCGCACAGGTTTGGTTTGTAGGCTAATTGGTTTTGGTAAAATTGTAAATTGTCCCCAGTGTGTGTAGGATAGTGTTAATGTACGGGGATCGCTGGACGGTGCAGACTCGGTGGACCGAAGGGCCTGTTTCCGCACTATATCTCTAAACTAATAAACTTATCTTGAGTCAGCTTGCAAATAGGAATGTTTTTACAGTGATTCGCTTGTTAGACAACCAGACTGGAGGCTGGTCTGTTGATCCAGATTTTGAGTTGATGATTCATCTCACCCTGGTAATTTGAGAATTATATTTGCTTTTTTTTAATATATACCGCCTGAATCAATAAAGGTGCCCATGACTCTCATTGTTGTGATGCCCGACTGATTAACAGCTGTCCCTTGATGAAGAAAAACAGAACATAGAGCTCTACAGCACAAGGGTCCCGACCCGAAACATCACCTATTCCCTCTCTCCAGAGATGCTGTCTGGCCCGCTGAGTTACTAAAGCACTCTGTGTCTTCCTTCACAGGAAATGGCTCATTGGGCCCACTCAATGGTTCAGTCTGAAGAAGGGTCTCGACCCGAAACGTCACCCATTCCTTCTCTCCTGAGATGCTGCCTGACCTGCTGAGTTACTCCGCCATTTTGTGATACCTTCGATTTGTACCAGCATTTGCAGTTATTTTCCTACACATTGGGCCCACAATGTTTGTGCCGAACATGATGCCAAGTTAAATTAACCTCCGCACTGCACGTGATGTCAGTCCAGAGGTTAATTTAACTCCATGTTAAATTAACTACAGTCCCTGCACATCCATGTGCCTAACTAAAAGCCTCTTAAACACCGCTCTCATATCTGCCTTCACCACTCCCATTGGCAGTGTGTACTGGGCACCCATCTCCCTCTGTGTGTAAACACAAAACCTTGCCTTCACATTTCCTTTAAACATCTGTCAATTTGTTTTTGCCTGCTTGGGCCTGCCTGTAACTCGAATCCCACTCCAACACAGTTGACTCAGAGCAAAGTGACGCTTGATTCTGGATTTTAACTCTTCACTGAGAGCTGAGATACATTTCCTTTATCACAGGTTCAATGGAAATGTGTTTTTTTTTGCCATTTTGAACTTCCTTTATCCACCAGCAATAGAGTTGCTGCCTTACAGCGCCAGAA
The DNA here is from genome assembly GCF_053455715.1 of Rhinoraja longicauda. NCBI lineage: Eukaryota > Metazoa > Chordata > Chondrichthyes > Rajiformes > Arhynchobatidae > Rhinoraja > Rhinoraja longicauda. The sequence goes on from NC_135984.1 coordinate 3,711,308, forward strand.
ACCTGGGTTTGATCCTGACTACGGGTGCTGTCTGTACAGAGTTTGTACGTTCTCCCCGTGACCTGCGTGGGTTCTCTCCTAGAACTTCAGTTTCCTCCCACATTCCAAAGACGTACAGGTTTGTAGGCTAATTGGCTTGGTAACGTTGTAAATTGTCCCTAGTGTGTGTAGAATAGTGCTAGTGTGCGGGGATCGCTGGTCGAAGTGGACTCGGTGGGCCAGAGGGCCTGTTTCCACGCTGTATCTCGAAACGAAACCATCCTAAATTTACAATAAAAACTGCGATTTATTACTAAATCGTTTGTGTGTCAGTTGAACTCATGTAGAGCACGTGTGTGCATGCACACACATACATGCACGTGAATGTGCATGATGCCACACGGGGATATCCATCCTGTCCACAGCTTCTCAATATCACTGAACATAATTACTTTAGTAAGCTTGAAGTCATGATGAGATGTGGGAATAATGCCATTAGGAGCTTGCTTCAGTGATTAGCTGAGGTGGTGATCTGCACTGGATTCAGTAACGTGTGCAACAAATATAAGGCTTAAATGTTTGTGGGGGGAAACCACACAGCATTTGATTATTGGCTCTTACAATAAAAGGCAGTGGTTCTTCCAAAGCCATGTCTCCCAGTCTTGCAATAATGTAGGAAGGAAGCAGATAATTCAGCGGGTCTGGAGTAATTCAGCGGGTCAGGCAGCATCTCTGGAGAACACGGATAGGTGACGTTTCTCAGAGTGCTGGAATAACTCAGCGGATCAGGCAGCATCTCTGGAGAACATGGATAGGTGACGTTTCTCAGAGTGCTGGAGTAACTCAGCGGGTCAGGCAGCATCTCTGGAGAACATGGATAGGCGATGTTTTGGGTCAGAACCATTCTGAAACAGGCAGACCTGGTGTATAGATAGGAACTGCAGATGTTGGTATATACCGAAGATGGGCACAAAGTGCTGAAGTAACTCAGCGGGTCAGGCAGCATCTGTGGAGAAAAAAGGATGGGTGATGCTTCAGGTTGGGACACTTCCTGGTGTGTGCAGATATTATTATTACACCTGGTAAACACTCATTGCTTACAGCTAATCCGTTTGGGAGCCATTCACAAATGGGTGCTGCTGAAGTCAAGCGATTCAGTGATGAAGTATCTTTACATTTGAAGGAGGAGCACTCTGAGAGAAGCCTGCTGCCACTAGGGGCATGATCACCAGCAAACTGTACTGGACAACAGTAGTTTCACCAGCCGGCACAATTCTTCAGCTGGAACTGTCATACCTGACGGAAATGTGTTGCAAATATTGAGAATCCTTAATGTCCCACATTGATTACCTTCGAGATCGAGGATGGATTCTACGAGCATCCAGTATTTTGTGTCTACTTTCGATTTAAACCAGCATCTGCAGTTTTTTTCCTACATGACTTCTACGAGGGTGGGCACGGTGGTGCAGCGGTAGAGTTGCTGCCTTGCAGCGCCGGAGACTCAGGTTCGATCCCTACCACGGGTGCTGTCTGTACGGAGTTTGTAGGTTCTCCCAGTGACCTGCGCGGGTTTTCTCCGAGATCTTCGGTTTCCTCCCGCACTCCAAAGACATACAGGTTTGTCGGTTGATTGTCCTGGTGAATGTAAAAATTGTCCCTAGTGTGTGTAGGATAGTGTTAATGTGCGGGGAAACTGAACTAAACTAATCTGAACTCAGCTGGTGCATCAGAACTCCAAACCAACATGGGAGCCACGCAGACTTCCACAGATTCCTGGCGCGGGAGTTTCCTGAAGGGGAGGTTTGTGAGAGGGTTCACTCCATCCTCCAGTGTTAAGACCATAAGACACAGCAACAGAATGAGGCCAGCATTCAGTAACCATGGCAGCAAGCCTCTCAACGACTACAATGCAGTCTTAGCCTCTGCTATTTGTTTCCCCATTTTATCAACATATGAGGTTGAGGTTCATGGTTGCACTCTGCATGAACGAGGAGATCACATAACCATCATCTCTTACCGTTTGCTGACGACAAATGTGAAGAAGGGTCTCGACCCGAAACGTCGCCCATTCCTTCTCTCCAGAGATGCTGCCTGTCCCGCTGAGTTACTCCAGCACTTTGTGTCTACCTTCGGTTTAAACCAGCACCTGCAGTTCCTTCCTACGGAAAATGTGCTTGGCTGCATTTGGATTCACAATTAACCAGGAGAAACCGGGCAGTGGTGAAGGACTCCTTCAGAAGGGATGTGTTCTCTCTCTCTCTCTCTCTCTCTCTCGAGCTTTGTACGTGGGTGGATTGGAAATGGCCCTGGACTAAGCAAGCGCTCACATTTGTATTCTGTATTGAGGCTGGATCATTGACCAGCGGGAAGCTTCATGTGCACTGTATGTGAACCACACCATGAAGCACGTTCACATCCAGTGTCTCTGCGGCCCTACATTATTGGGGTCAGGACTCTGCCCCTGCTCTCCCTTTCTTCCTCGGGCTGAACTCAATGGAGACGGCTGCAGGGCAAAAGAATACTTATTTTCATTTGGTTCACTTGATGGATGGAGCTGAGATTGGTCTCCGTGTCCGTATTCCACTCGGCTGCCTGGCTGGCGTGAGAGAAAAACATTCGAGCAACTCTGCTTCCAGGACCCCCACCTACGACTGCTGGCTCGTCCGGGGTTTAGTGTGAACGCCATGCAGCGTGTCTCACACACGTCCACACACACGGGATCCAGGCGTGTGTTCACATGTTCATCCGTTCAGAAGTTGTAGGCCATTCAGCCCGTCCAGGTCTTCCCCACCATTCTATCACAGCTGATCTATCTCTCCCTCTCAACCCCATTCTCCTGCTTAACTGGACTTTATCTTGCACTAAACATTATTCCCTTTCTCATGTATCTGTTCACTGTGGATTACTCGATTGTAATCATCTATCGATTGTCTTTCCGCTGACTGGTTAGCACGCGGCAAAAGCCTTTCACTGCACCTCGGTACACGAACTGAAACTTCTCCCCACAACCCCTGACACCCGTAACGAATCAAGAATCTTATCAATCTCTGCCATAATAATATCCATTGACTTGCCCCCCACAGCCATCTGTGGCAATGAATTCCACAGAATCACCACCCTCTGACTAAAGAAGAGGGTGAACGCCTGCATTTTATCATCTAGTTAATGTTAGCCATGAAATCGCACAAACAGCCAGTACACCATTGTGCACTATGGGGGGGTATGTCTGGACTTAGATTGCCACATGAATGTTTTTGGTTGGGGACGAGAGGTGAAATGAAATGCTGCCCTGCACGACCGACTGTAGATAGAGTTTGTAGTTCTTTGTGGGCAGATGGTGTGTTTCTCCGCTGTGCATTCTGATGCGACCATCAGTCGTCTATTTAACTGTGGGAGTCGAATGAAAGGCAGCAGCTGCCCTGTATCGTGACGTGACTGAGGGCCTCGCCTATTAACCAGCCTTTGACATTTAGTGAATCAAGGATACTTGGGTTCTCCCGGTTGTAACACAGCTCAGCGGCGTGGGCAAGGACTGAGCTCCCGTGAGCTGCCGAATGGCGCCCATTCACCGTCGGTGGGCCAGGTACCGTCAGCCTTTCAGTAGCACGGTCACTGTTAATTGGAGGAACAGCATCTCATATTTTGCTTGGGCAGCGTACAACCCAGTGGTATGAACGTTGATTTCTCTCACTTCAAGTAACCCCGGCATTCCCTCTCTCCCCACCCCTCCCCCACCCAAGTCGCACCAGCTTCTCGTTCTCACCCAACAAACAGCTGACAATGGCCTGTTTCCTTTATCATCATTACAGTTTTGCATATCTTTCATTCATTGTCCTATATCTCTCTACACCATCGTCTGTATCTCTCCTCTCACTTTACCCTGACTAGTCTGAAGAAGGGTCTCGACCCGAAACGTCACCCATTCCTTCTCTCCAGCGATGCTGCCTGACCCGCTGAGTTACTCCAGCATTTTGTGTCTATCTTCGGTTTAAACCAGCATCTGCAGTTCCTCCTTACACAGAGGTCCCCATCTGCGGGCACAGAGAATGTTTCAACTTTATTACAACCCTGTACAAAATCACCCCTCGGCCTTTCTGGCCAGCGGTACCCCTGCCTAGACAAGGTTTTAGTTTTGAGCTGTTGAGTTTGGTTTATTGTCACGTGTACAGTGAAAATCTCTGTTGCGTGCTAACCAGTCAGCGGAAAGACAATACACTAGTGTAAGTGTGCAGGAAGGAACTGCAGATGCTGGTTTACACCAAAGATAGACACAAAATGCTGGAGTAACTCAGTGGGACAGAGCATCTCTGGAGAGAAGGGATGAGTGATGTTTCAGCTCGGGTCCAGGGTCCGAAGATGGGTCTCGACCCGAAACGTCACCTATCCCTTCTCCACTGATACATGATTACAATCGAACCATCCACAGTGTACAGATGTATGATAATGGGAATAACGTTTAGTGCAAGGTAAAGTCCAGTAAAAGTCCAATTAAAGGTCCACAGGTCTCCAACGAGATAGACATTGGCTCAGGACTGCTCCCAAGCTATTGGCAGGATGGTTCAGTTTAGTTTAGTTTAGAGATACAGCGCGGAAAGAGGCCCTTCGGCCCACTGAGTCCGCACCGACCAGCGATCCCCGCATATTAACGCTATCCTACACACACACACTGGGGACAATTTTTACATTTACCAAGCCAAATTAACCTACATACCTGTAGGTCTTTGGAGTGTGGGAGGAAACCGAAGATCTCGGAGCAGGTCACAGGGAGAACGTACAAACTCCGTACAGACAGCACCCGTAGTTGGGATCGAACCCGGGTCTCCGGCGCTGCATTCGCTGTAAGGCAGCAACTCTACCGCTGCGCCACCGTGCCGCTCATCAACTGGGAATAAACTGTCGATGAATCTGGAGGTGTGTTTTGAGTTACAGCTTGTCCTGGCCTGACTTGGCCCTGTCCTGGTTACCTGCCCATCCCTATCTTCGTAACGGGCGCTCACTGCAAGCTCGGGACACAACCCCTCTGTACCGGGGCACTCTGCCAGCCCTGTGTCTTCTCCACCCAAACTCGGGCTCCTCGCCTCCAAAATGGAATACTTTATTGTCACATGTGACAAGGCACAGTGAAAGTCTTAGCTTGTGCGCCCAATGTATGCAAATAGTGGCCAGCTACAGCGCTGACTAAGTTACATAGCCATCGGCTCCTCCATTGTTCTCCCCCCCCCCCCCCCCCCCCCACAACAGTTCCCCCACACCGGGCAAACACAGGTATCTTGAGGTTGATGTGGGTCAGCATAGGCAAGTTGGGCCGAAGGGCCTGTTTCCTCGCTGAATGACCCTGTCTCCTGGGTTGTTGAGGTGACAAAATCTACTGTGGAAGATTTATCTTTAAGTTTTTATTTCTTCTTCATCTTCCAGTTCTGCTGCTTCTAGGCTTCACCCCTCTGCCCCTGCCTCTTGCCCCCACTCACCTGTCTCCCCCCACCCCCCCCACCCCACTCCCCTGTCTCCCCCCCTTCCCCCCCACCTCCGATAGTGACTATCCTTCACTGTAAATTATTAAAAAGAGTATTGACCCTTGTATTTTGCTGTTCATTTATGGCTAGTGTAGCAATCCATGTAAAGCTTATTCACAACACTGAAGCAGTTTGTATTGTTAATCCCGAGTTGATCATTTAAGGTGATGTGATCCATTAATTAACCAAATGTCAGAAATAAGCCAGTGTTTTACAACAAAGAAACATTCAGTTCAACGCGATGTTTTCTGAACCTTTCCCTATCAGTTGCCACTGAAATACCCAGAGTACAACGTGTTGTGGAGGACAGCACAGGACATGCATGCTGGTACACCATTCATTTATCAGTTGGGACTCTGACCTTTTCCCCCACATTTATCTGTTTAGTTTAGGTTTAGTTTAGTTTAGAGATTCAGCACGGAAACAGGCCCTTCGGCCCACCAAGTCCGCGCCGACCTTATTGAGGATATACGATGCATTCAAAGGGGAGAGTTGAAAGATTGGGCCCTCTGATGTTGAAGGAGCAGCGTTGAACTCTGCAGTCACTGAGATGTGTGACTGGGAGGGGGAGCTGCAGGGGTGGCGTTTCCAAACACCTGCCCTTGATCTTGGTTGTGTGTTTGGGAGGTGCTGTTGGATAGGCTGGAGTTTGTTGTGCGTTTGGGACACATTGCAGCCACAGTTTAGTTTAGAAATACGGCAACAGGACAAAGAGCCTCTGCAACATGTCCCAAACGCACATCGGACTCCAGTCTATCCGAGTCCACGCCAACCAGCGACCCCCCCCCCCGTAGACATTAACGCCATCCTACACACACCTGGGACAATTCACACACACACACCAAGCCAATTAACCTACAATCCTGTACGTCTTTGGAGGGTGGGTGGAAACCGAAGATTTAGATTTTACATTTTTAGATTTAGGTTTAGAGATACAGCGCGGAAACAGGCCCTTCGGCCCACCGGGTCCGCGCCGCCCAGCGATCCCCGCACACTAACACTATCCTACACACACTAGGGACAATTTTTTTTAAACATTTACCCAGTCAATTAACCTACAATCCTGTACGTCTTTGGAGTGTGGGTGGAAACCGAAGATCTCGGAGAAAACCCACGCAGGTCGCGGGGAGAACGTGCAAACTCCGTACAGACGGCGCCCGTAGTCGGGATGGAAGCCGGGTCTCCGGCGCTGTGAGGCATCAGCTCTACCCGCTGCACCACCGTGGCCGCAGTGATGGGGGTGGAGGGTTCCAGACACTTTCTTGCAGCACAGTCCCTCGGCATCCTCGAGTCTGGCCATTCTCTCCATGCTGCTGGTGACAGTTGGTTAACATGGAGGAGCGCTGGGTAATTATCGGAAGGGGGTTGAACCGTCCTGCCACAACCAGAGAGCAGTGCTTAACCACTGTCTACCTCTTTGATGTCCCTCCTACCACCCGTGACCAGACTTTGCTGGCTTCACCTTGCACTGAACGTTATTCCCTTATCCCGTATCTGTCCACTGTGGACGGCTCGATTGTAATCATGGAATGCCTTGCTGCCGACTGCACGTGCCTTGCTGCAACAGAAAGCTTTTCACTGTACCTCGGTACACGTGACAATGCACTAAACTGAACTGATGGCACGTGGTAGTAAGAGCTATCCTTGCCTATATTTGACCTGAAGTCACGAGACCTCATGGGGTCGTGGCTCAGTATTGGGGTCCCTGTGCCCGTGCTCTGTGGGGGGGGTGCCACCCGTGAGCAGGGCTGCTGGGCCAGGTACTACCCACGGCTTGTGATTAACGAGCTTGGCACGGTGCTGCAGGGCATAATTCTCCGCGTACAACTGTGTCAGTTTGACAACTTGTCCAATTTAGATATTGGTCCCCAGACATTCCTGACAAGGACTTTGCAAGGTTGACTGACTATCATTCCTTTAACAGTTTTGTCTCCAAATCTTCGCCTCCTTTCAAGCATACATTGCAATTATTATATCCCCCCCCCCCACCCCCCTGACTCACTTTTTCTCATCGCTCACTCCTCTCTCTCCCAGCACCACCTCACCCTCTCTCCTAACCTCACTCCCTACCCTCGCCTCCACCTCACCCTCTCTCCTAGCCTCACTCCCTACCCTCGCCTCCACCTCACCCTCTCTCCTAGCCTCACTCCCTACCCTCGCCTCCACCTCACCCTCTCTCCTAGCCTCACTCCCTACCCTCGCCTCCACCTCACCCTCTCTCCTAGCCTCATTCCCTACCCTCGCCCTCTCACTCCTTGCCTCCACTCCACCCCAATCTGTGAGGCACATTGAAGTCAAGCCCCCACACAAAGTGCAGAAGTGTGAAAACGCACCCCTCCAGATTCAGGGACAGCTGTTGTCAGGCAACTGAACCATCTTACCAACAACCAGAGAGCAATGCTGAGCTACTATCTACCTCATTGGAGACCCTCGGACTATCTTTGATCTGGCTTTATCTTGCACTAAGCGTTATTCACGTTATTCCCTTTTATCAAGTACCTGTACACTGTAAATGGCTCAATTGTAATCATGGATTGTCTTTCCGCTGACTGGTTAGCACACAACAAAAGCTTTTCACTGTACCTCGGTACACGTGACAATAAACTCAACTCAAACTGAAAAGTGTGTATTTGTAAAGATGTGGTGTTTTAGTTCCGGGCCCTGTCATGGACATTCCTATTATTCTGTCATCACTGTAAGGTCAATAATGCAAATTACTTTTTTGCATATCTTTCATTCATTTGTTCTATATCTCTCTACACCGCCATCTAAATCTCTCGTTCCCCTCTCCCCTCACCCCCGACTCTCAGTCTGAAGAAGGGTCTCGACCCGAAATGTCGCCTATTCCTTTTCTCCAGAGATGTTGCCTGACCTGCTGAGTTACTCCAGCATTTTGTGCCAGTCTTGATGCAAATTGATTATGTTCAGGAGGACAAGGTGTGTTCGGTCACTCGGTTATCGTGATGCACAATTCTTAAGGGATTGGACGGGCTAGGTACAGGAAAAATGTTCCCCATGTTGGGGAAGTCCAGAACCAGCAGGGGTCACAGTTTAAGAATAAGGGGTAGGCCATTTAGGAGTGAGATGAGGAAAAATCTTTTCACCCAGAGGTTTACTAGGTTAATTCCCGGAATGACGGGGCTGTCTTATGTTGAAAGACTGGAACGACTAGGCTTGTATACACTGGAATTTAGAAGGATGAGAGGAGATCTTATCGAAACGTATAAGATTATTAAGGGGTTGGACACGTTAGAGGCAGGAAACATGTTCCCAATGTTGGGGGAGTCCAGAACAAGGGGCCACAGTTTAAGAATAAGGGGTAAGTCGTTTAGAACTGAGATGAGGAAAAACCTTTTCAGTCAGAGAGTTGTGAATCTGTGGAATTCTCTGCCTCAGAAGGCAGTGGAGGCCAATTCCCTGAATGCATTCAAGAGAGAGCTAGATAGACCTCTTAAGGATAGCGGAGTCAGGGGGTATGGGGAGAAGGCAGGAACGTGGTACTGATTGAGAATGATCAGCCATGATCACATTGAATGGCGGTGCAGGCTCGAAGGGCCGAATGGCCTCCTCCTGCACCTATTGTCTATTGTGAATCTGTGGAATTCTCTGCCCCAGAAGGCAGCGGAGGCCGATTCACTGGATGTTTTCAAGAGAGAGATAGACAGAGCTCTTAGGGCTAACGGAATCAAGGGCTATGGGGAGAAAGCAGGAACGGGGTACTGATTTTGGATGATCAGCCATGATCATACTGGATGGTGGTGCTGGCTCGAAGGGCCGAATGGCCTACTCCTGCACCTATTGTCTATGTTTCATTAATGATCCTCCTCTTGTTTTGCAGCCAGGCCAGTCATTGACGCTGAGCTGAGCCCGCACACCATCACAGCGAGGGCAGACCACCCGAGGACGATGGTGGTGGCCACGTGTACGTCCGCCAACGGGAAGCCACCGGGCATCATCTCCTGGGAGACCAAGGTCAACGGAGAGACGGTCGTCAAAGAATCTCGCAACCAGAATGGCACCATCACGGTGACCAGCGAGTACCGGCTGGTGCCCTCGCGAGAAGCCCACAAACAGCCCCTGACCTGTGTGGTCAATTACCAGATGGACCGCACCACGAGAGCCCTGGTGCTGAACGTGCAGTGTGAGTATCGGCAGCATAGAAACATAAAAAGTAGGTGCAGGAGTAGGCCATTCGGCCCTTCGAGCCTGCACCGCCATTCAATATGATCATGGCTGATCATCCAACTCAGTATCCTGTACCTGCCTTCTCTCCATACCCCCTGATCCGTTTAGCCACAAGGGCCACATCTAACTCCCTCTTAAATATAGCCAATGAACTGGCCTCAACTACCTTCTGTGGCAGAGAATTCCACAGATTCACCACTCTCTGTGTGAAAAAAAAGTTCTCATCTCGGTCCTAAAAGACTCTGCTGCCCTTAAGAGCTCTATCCAGCTCTCTCTTGAATGCATTCAGAGAATTGGCCTCCACTGCCTTCTGAGGCAGAGAATTCCACAGATTCACAACTCTCTGACTGAAAACGTTTTTCCTCATCTCAGTTCTAAAAGACTTCCCCCTTATCCTTAACCTGTGACCCCTTGTTCTGGACTTCCCCAACATCGGGAACAATCTTCCTGCATCTAGCCTGTCCAACCCCTTAAGAATTTTGTAAGTTTCTCTGTTACTCAAGGCGCTGTTACTCACGGGGTAGCGCACGCACGGATGATCCGGCCTGGTGTTCAGCTGTGAATGAAGCCCGGCGCTCTTTACACTGTGGACGGCCCCACTGTAATCATGTCTTGTCCTTCCGCTGACTGGTTGGCTTTTCACTGCACCGCTAAATTTGTCCACCTGACAACAAAACTAACCTAAACAAAACTGCCCGTCCCCACACGTAACCCAAGGGATGACGTGGAGCGAGTGTGAACGTGCGATCGATGGTCAGTGTGAGCCAGATGGGCCGAAGGGCCTCTTTCCACGCTGTATCTTTCAATCAAAGTAACCCCACACCTCCCCGATGTGGTCACTAGGGTTGCCAACTGTCCCGTATTAGCCGGGACATCCCGTATTTTGGGCTAAATCAGTTTCCTCAGATTGGGAGACCAAAACTGCACACAGTACATAGGGCGCGCGGAAGTCACCTATTACGTAAGCCGGGGAGTGTAATAAATAAAAATTAAAATGCTTTTGGGAGATTAAAATGACGAGACTTTTGAATTGTCCATTTTTCCCGCAGATGAACCAGAGGTTACTGTGGAAGGATTTGATGGGAATTGGTACTTGAACAGGGAGAACGTCAAGCTGACGTGTAAAGCAGATGGGAACCCACCAGCCAGTCACTATCACTGGAAGATGTAAGTACTTGCAGCACTTTGCAGCTCCTTTTATGGAGAAACCTTTTGGAAATTCACGGCAAGTCTATTTGAAAATAGGAGATAATGAGCTGACCTGATGAAGATGTCTGCTAATAGTGTGCTCCCCAGAATGTTGGTCTCTCTCTCTCTCCACACTGATGAAGGGTCCCGACCCAAAAAGATCACCCTTCTTGTTTTCTCCAGAGATGCTGCCTGTCCCGCTGAGTTACTCCAGCACTTTGTGTCTAGCTTCGGCAGCTCCTTGCTACACATTAGTCTGTCTCTGGCAGGGGCTGATGTGGCTCCTGTGTGTGTCTGACGTTTATTGGCGTGGCCATTGAAAGCTAAGCAGCCCCTGATCTCTCCATGCACACACCTACACCCCCTGATTAATTTCGTTTAGAGATACAGTGCGGAAACAGGCCCTTCGGCCCACTGAGTCCGCACTGACTTGCGATCCCCGTACACTAACACTATCCTACACACGAGGGCCAATTTACAATTTTACCGAAGCCAATTAACCTACAAACCTGTACGTCTTTGGAGTGCGGGAGACAACGGGGGATCCCGGGGGAAACCCACGGGCAGAACGTGCAAACTCCGTACCGATACCACCTGTGATCAGGATGGAATCCGGGTATCTGGCGCTGTGAGGCAGCAACTCCAGCAGTGCGCCACCGTGCCGCCCATAGTGACCGTTTCCGTTCTGCCCCTTGGCGCCCATCAATGATTTTAGACACCGGTGGCGATGGATATGTGAGGGACCAGATTCCCCCACCTGCAGCTCCTGTCCATTGCCCCAGGCCAATCTCTGGGTCACCTGCACCAATATCTCCACAAATGTTGCTCTGAGGTAGCTTGGAGTAGACGGAGATGGGGGGGGTCACTAGTTGTACTGTGGAAAGTGCCGTCTAAATGCCGTCAGCAGCCTGTGATACCAGCACGGTTTAGCTCTGACATCCTGGGTCATTTATCAGAGCTGGGCATCGATGGCAAGGACAGTGTTTCCTACCCGTGGGAGCTGCCGCCTTCAACCGCTCGCTGCACTCACTCTGATGAAAGGATTGCCCATGAGGTAGTTACAGGACATGGAGCGGGTGGCAGTGAAGGACCGGTGATATATGGACCAGCTCACCGGATAAATGACTCTGATCTGTTCACTGCAGGCTATTGATTTTCAGTCACACCCGCATGTGAAAATGATAAAATAGCATTTTAAAAATCTTACTCAGAACGTGGCGCAGTGGGGAATCTCAGTTCTGATGTGGCACGGTGGCGCAGTGGTAGAGTTGCTGCCTCACAGCGCCAGAGGCCCAGGTTAGATTCTGACTACGGGCGCTGTCTGTACGGAGTTTGTCCGTTCTCCCCGTGACCTGCGTGGGTTTTCTCCGGGTGCTCCGGTTTCCGCCCACACTCCAAAGACGTGCAGGTTTGTCGGAGTGGTCTCGGTGGGTCAAAGGGTCTGTTTCTGCTCTATATCAGTCCGGGGGGATCTCTATCTCCGTTCACTGGCCCTATACCCCGAACTCTATCTCCTTAACATTGAAGACTGCCCACCGGCAAATATCATCGTCACATTTTTTGCAAATCTTCCATTCCTTGTTCTTTATCTCTCCACATCACCGTCTGTATCTCTCATTTCCCTTATCCCTAACCAGTCTGAGGAAGGGTCACGACCCGAAACGTCACCTATTCCTTCTCTCCAGAGATGCTGCCTGTCCCGCTGAGTTACTCCAGCTTTTTGTGGGAAGAACCTGTCCCTGAATGTGTTGGTGTGCGTGTTCACGCTTCTATACCTTTGGCCTTATTGACGCTGTAGCTGCAACTACAGGTCATTCAGTCATGGTCTATTGTTTGCTAAAGTAGGCAGCCAGCAAGTTGGAGCGTGCTATCGGGAGCAAGAGGGTTCGATGCACCGAAACTGTTCAGCAAGTTTCTTTCTCTCTTTTAAATAAATAACCTGTCAACGTGATTGGATGAGAAGTGTCATTATTTGTTCTGATTTCAGAACTCTGCTGGGTTTTTTTTTGGGAAACGTCATCAGCTGGAAACTCGTGCAGTGATACTTAGTGTTTGGGTTTCACTTGAGCAATGTTGAGTTTCACTGGGTAAAGTCACCTTCACAGCGGCCTGACTGTTTACTGACAACAACCACTGTTCACAGTGCTGCCTGCCGCTGACCATCGATTGATTGTGGAAGGATGAATCTGCCTGCTTATTTTAACAGAGTGAAAGACTCTCACTGCTCTACATATCTGCAATAACGCATGACCCATTGCCAGGCCATGACACAAAATGTTTCACATGAAACTGGATGTGTTCGAGAGAGAGTTAGATACAGCTCTTAGGGCTAACGGAATCAAGGGATACGGGGAGAAAGCAGGAGCAGGGTACTGATTCTGGATGATCGGCCATGATCATATTGAATGGTGGTGCTGGCTCGAAGGGCCGAATGGCCTACTCCTGCACCTATTTTCTATGTTTCTATGAAAAGGGGAAATGCACAGCTCCAGATTCAGGGACAGTTTCTTCCCAGCTGTTATCAGGCAACTGAATCATCCTACCACAACCAGAGAGCAGTGCTGAACTACTATCTACCTCAATGATGACCCTCGGACTATCTTTGATCGGACTTTATAGACAATAGACAGTAGGTGCAGGAGTAGGCCATTCGGCCCTTTGAGCCAGCACTGCCATTCAATGTGATCATGGCTGATCATTCTCAATCAGTACCCCGTTCCTGCCTATAAGAAAATAACTGCGGATGCTGGTACAAATCGATTTATTCACAAAATGCTGGAGTAACTCAGCGGGTCAGGCAGCATCTCGGGAGAGAAGGAATGGGTGACGTTTCGGGTCGAGACCTTTCTTCAGTCTGAAGAAGGGTCTCGACCTGAAACGTCACCCATTCCTTCTCTCCCGAGATGCTGCCTGACCTGCTGAGTTACTCCAGCATTTTGTGAATAAATCCCCGTTCCTGCCTTCTCCCCATACCCCCCTGACTCCGCTATCCTTTACTGGCTTTACCTTGCACTAAACGTTAATATCATGTATCTACGCACTGTGAATGGCTCAATTGTAATCATGTTTTGTCTTTCCACTGACTGGAGGATAGCATGCAACAAAAACTCTTTACAGTGCCCCGGTACACATGACAAAAACGAAACTAAGCTAAATGCTGGACTAACTCAGTGGGTCAGGCAGCATCTCTGGAGAAAATAGGTGATGTTTCAGGTCTTGACCATTCTTAAGACAATCTGAAGGAGGGTCTCGACCTGAAACGTCACCTATTCCTTCTCTCCAGAGATGCTGCCTGCCCCGCTGAGTTACTCCAGCATTTAGTGTATATCTTTGGTGTGAACCAGCATCTGCAGTTCCTTCTCACCCATTGCCGGAGGTCTTTATGGTGGGCGATTAGATTGAGTGTATATTTCTGGGTCAGACGATCCACTGATCTTGTTGTGTTGGCAGCTTAGTTCACGGTAATGTTTACTAAAGCATTCACAGCACTGTTTCTGTTTTGAACGTGTCTGGTCAGGTGAGCGGCGGGTCAAGTAGGTTTTAATCAGCCTGTAAGCCTCTGGAGCCCCATCTGTTCTTAAGACATCTTGGAAATAAATGACAGCTCAGCGCAGTGGGATTGCAGCTTGTTCATCAGGAAACCAGAGCAACGAGCGCTGCAAATGTTGAAGGCATCAGCCAGGTGTTGAAGTCCAGTCTGAAGAAGGGTCTCGACCCGAAACGTCACCCATTCCCCCTCCCCCAGAGATGCTGCCTGTCCCGCTGAGTTACTCCAGCTTTTTGCGCCTATTTTCGCTGCGAATGTTGATGTTTCTTTGAGCGGATGATGGGGTCGGCGCGAGGGTGTTGCTGCAGGAGATGGACACAGAAAGCTGGAGTAACTCAGCGGCTCAGACAGCATCTCAAGAGGAAAGTCGAGTCTGAAGAAGGGTCGCGACATGAAACGTCACCCTTTCCTTCTCTCCAGAGATGCTGCCTGTCCCGCTGAGTTACTCCAGCTTTTTGTGTCTGTCTTCGGTTTAAACCAGCATCTGCAGTTCCTTCCGGCAGTGTTTTTTCAGGCTCGTGGTCTGCACTTGGTCTCTCTGCAAGCCTCATGAATGAAGGCTGGGGGGTCGATTTATAGGGAGTTACAGCAGGAGGGGCTGGAGTTGTTTTGAAACATCCCCTCGAAATCCAGCCAGGGTTTGTTCATAAGTTCTAGGAGCAGGGTTTTTTTAGATTTTTTTAGATTTAGAGATACAGCGCAGAAACAGGCCATTCGGCCCACCGGGTCCGTGCCGCCCAGCGATCCCCGCACATTAACACTATCCTACACCCACTAGGGACAATTTTTACATTTGCCCAGCCAATTAACCTACAAACCTGCACGTCTTTGGAGTGTGGGAGGAAACCGAAGATCTCGGAGAAAACCCACGCAGGTCACGGGGAGAACGTACAAACTCCGTACAGACGGCGCCCGTAGTCGGGATCGAACCTGAGTCTCCGGCGCTGCATTCGCTGTAAGGCAGCAACTCTACCGCTGCGCCACCGTGCCGCCATTCGGCCCATCGAGTCTACTCTGCCATTCAATCATGACTGATCTATCCTTCCCTCTCAACCCCCATTCTCCTGCCTTCACTCCATGATCATATTGAATGGCGGTGCAGGCTCGAAGGGCCGAATGGTCTACTCCTGCACCTATTTTCTATGTTTCTATAACCCCTGAACACCCGTACTAATCAAGAATCTGTCAATCTCCACCATTGAAATATCCATTGATGTTGGCTCCACACCCGTCTGTGGCAGGTTGGTAAATTGATCCAAATTGATTCCAAATGATCGTTTCTGGCAACGATGAGAATGCTATACTCGTCTCCCTTTAGTTGTTCCCCCAGCAGTAGCTTGCTCTACCTAGAAGTGCTGTCCTTGTTTGTGGATACACTGGGTCCCCAGGGCCAGAAACGGTCCCCTTATTTCACCCAGTGACAGCACTCTGGGCAGTAAGTGTCACTCGGCGAGCCTTGCTCCTGACCTCAGTGTTGGCCATTCTGATGCTGTTTGACATTCTGAGCTTCCACACCATTTATCTCGGGCCATTTGTGAGCGAGGTTGCCTGATTAAGTGGGCGCAGCAGTAGAGTTGCTGCATCACAGCGGCAGTGGCCCGGGTTCGATCCTGACCACGGGTGCTGTCTGCACGAAGTTTGTACGTTCTCCCCGTGACCACGTGGGTTTCCTCCCACACTCCCGAGACGCACAGGTTTGTAGGTTAATTGGCTTTGGTAAAAATTGTAAATGGTTCCCAGTGTGTAGGATAGTGCTAGTGTACGGGGATCAGTGGTCGGCATGGACTCGGTGGGCCGAAGGGCCTGTTCCCACTCTGTATCTCTAGACTAAACTAAACTAGAATGCTGTTTGTGGGCAGCTTCTGCTTGGTGCTAATGATCATCTACTTGGTGGACACTGGTCTCCCCTACCCTGCCCTGCGTTTGTACTGTGAATGTGTGAAGCCATAATGTTATCATTATGAGACTCCGGCCACTTGTAATATAATCTTAGTTTAGTTTAGAGATACAGCGCGGAAACAGGCCCTTCGGCCCACCGAGTCCGCACCGACCAGCGATCCCCGCACATTTAACACTATCCAACACACACTGGGGACAATCTTTTACATTTACACCAAGCCAATCAACCTACAAACCTGTACGTGTTTGGAGTGTGGGAGGAAACCGGAGAGAGGGCTTTTCCAGCTGCTCTGGTTTCCTCCAACATTCCAAAGACCTACAGGTTTGTAGGTTAATTGGCTTGGTGTAAAAATACATCAGTCTGAAGAAGGGTCTCGACCCGAAACGTCACCCATTCCTTCTCTCCTGAGATGCCGCCCGACCCGCTGAGTTACTCCAGCATTTTGTGAATAAATACATTTGGCTTGGTGTAAATGTACATTGCCCCCAGTGCGTATGGGATAGCGTTAATGTGCGAGGGTCTCTGGCCGGTACGGACTCGGTGGGCCGAAGGGCCTGTTTCCGCGCTGTATCTCTAAACAAAACCTTGAGACGCTGGCTGGTGCTGGCCAAATGTTGGCTCTCCACTACCACTCCCCCCACCCCACCCCCTTCTCAAGGGCAATTAAGGACCAGCAATAAACGCTGTCCTTTCCACTGACCTGCATCCTGCAAATGAATTAACAAGGTAAAACGTGACCAGGATTTAACAGTTAATTATTGAGGATGGCCTTCTCACACTCAGATGAACGGTACGTTAGAACGAGTGTGTGTAGGTCCAGTTTATTCATGAGCATCGTCAAGTGCCACAGGATGATTTAATGCACGCACATGATGGAATGTTAATCTGAACCCTGCCCGTGTCCGTTTATCTTTGGCTTGTGAAGTGCTTTGGTGCGTCCTTCCCTCCCATTTATCGGGCTCCTCTGGAAATCCTTCAGGCCCATTTCTTTGCAAACCTGGAGCTTAATATCTGTGACTGCAGCCACACTGTATGACAGGCCGTGAGGGATTGGACAGGCTTTTACTTTGATTGTGGAGATGGGAGAAACTGAATTTACCCTAACAATTAATCGGCTGCTCACCGCTGCTCACCGCTGTTCATCAGTGGGCTGTCAGTGAGGAGAGCTGAACACCACAGTGCCAGTGTAGAGTGCAGCAGCAGAGTTGGAGGGTGGCAGGTTTAGGAACTCAAAGACACGTCCAGCCACTGCCTGACAACAGCAGCAGCCATAAAGCACAAGGGGTTATCTTCAGAGGAACACTAAACCTTGATGGATCTTCATCCATTGAGACAACTCCATGAGACCTCTTCATAGCACACCCGTAGGAATAGGGTTGCCAACTGTCCCGTATTAGCCGGGACATCCCGTATTTTGGGCTACATTAGTTTGCCCCGTACGGGACAGCCCTTGTCCCGTATGAGTAGGGTTACCAACTTCCTCACTCTCAAATAAGGGACAAAGGGTGACGTCGCCGCCCGGGCTGGGCAGCCGCCATTGGTGGAGCGGGAGCACGTGGCCGCTGGCTGGGTGAGGTCACGTGGGGGCGCGGGGCGGTGACGTCACCCTTTGTCCCTTATTTTGGAGTGAGGAAGTTGGCAACCCTGCGTAGGAAGGAACTGCAATTGCTGGTTTATACCAAAGATACACGCACAATGCTGGAGTAACTCAGCGGGCCAGGCAGCAACCCCATAGCCGTACAACTTTGTAGGTTAATTGGCTTGGTGTAAATGTAAAAGTGTCCCGAGCATAGAAAAGTGTTAACGTGCGGCGATCGCTGGTCGGTGCGGACTCAGTGGGCCGAAGGGCCTGTGCCCACACTGCACCTCTAAACTAAACTAAACAACTCTGGAGGTGCTTCATTAGTCCAGCATTTTGTGTCTATCTATATAATAGATTTTGGTTCTAACGGATTTAGCTGCCTGAAATAACTTTTTTGTTTGTGAACAACTCTAATTGATCCATTATAATGAGGGTTATCTGTAATCTGGATCAAAACAGTCTAAAGATGGGTCTCCACCCAAAACGTCACCCTTTCCTTCTCTCCTGAGATGCTGCCTGACCCGCTGAGTTACTCCAGATTTTGTGTCTACCGTTATCTGTAATCTGTTCAATAGACAATAGGTGCAGGAGGAGGCCTTTCGGCCCTTCGAGCCAGCATCGCCATTCAATGTGATCATGGCTGATCATTCTCAATCAGTACCCCGTTCCTGCCTTCTCCCCATACCCCCTGACTCCGCTATCCTTAAGAGCTCTATCTAGCTCTCTCTTGAATGCATTCAGAGAATTGGCCTCCACTGCCCTCTGAGGCAGAGAATTCCACAGATTTACAACTCTCTGACTGAAAAAGTTTTTCCTCATCTCCGTTCTGAATGGCCTTCCCCTTATTCTTAAACTGTGGCCCCTGGTTCTGGACTCCCCCAACATTGGGAACATGTTTCCTGCCTCTAACGTGTCCAACCCCTTAATAATCTTATACATTTCGATAAGATCCCCTCTCATCCTTCTAAATTCCAGTGTACACAAGCCTAGTCGCTCCAGTCTTTCAACGTATGACAGTCACTTGCTTGGGGGGCCAAAAGTGATCTTGCTGATTATTTTCTCACGGGCCCGTTGTGTGAGGGGGAGGTGAAACAAATGGTCCAGGGGTGGCAAAGTTAGGCAAGGCCGCAGAGACTCCTGCTGGCAGATGTTTATGTGGAATTCGGGTTGAGGCAAACTGTATTCCCATTGATACTTCCCATCCAGACTCACTCAAGAAACATTCAGACCTGGATCAATTATCTGTTGGATTTGTAATTCCAAAGTCCATTAAGATTCGAACGAGGATTGAGCAGGGATTTCAGAGACCAATTAAAAGATTTTTCTGTGCTGTGATGGTCACACCCAAGATATCGTCTGAGCTCCCTGATGCGGATGTTGCTTTGCCCGTCGCACCGCGGGTTCAGTCTCTACGTTGTGTTGTTTGGCAGTGGAGTTGTTTGTAGCAACAGAGAGCCGTCAGCTAGTCGTTGTTCTCACTCGAGGTCCAGGCACATTGTGTAGGGGAGATGCAGGTTGTGGGATCAGGGGAGGATGCGTGGCTGGTGACTCTGGGCTCAGATCCCGGTTGTCACTGCACCTGTGTGTCGGCCCTCTCTCTGATGAGAGCCACTGGGACCACGGCTGTTTACTTCCTCTCTCCAAGTGTCCTTTCCTGCCCCGTGATCCCCACTTCCTGGCAGCTGTCGGGTGGATGAGTTCAGCTCCGTCACATCAGCCCTGCCGGACACACAGCACCGGCCCACGCCAACAAACGGGCCTTGAAGCACGATTTACTGCTCTTCTGCTCTGGGCGTGACGCTCACAGTTTTAAACACACAGGGCCGCACGGTGGTGCAACGGTAGAGTTGCTGCCTTACACCTCCAGAGACCCGCGTTCAATCCAGACTATGGGTGCTGTCTGTACAGAGTTTGTACATATTCCCCGTGACCTGCGTGGGTTTTCTCCGGGTGCTCCGGTCTCCTCCCACCCTCCAAAGATGTACAGGTTTGTAGGTTAATTGGCTTGGTGAAATTGTAAATGTGTGTAGATACTGTTAACGTCAAAGTGCGGGGATCCCTGGCCAGCTCACGCTGTATCTCTGAACTGAACTAAATGAAGGAACATTAAATGTGGCTGCCGCAAATCACCAAGGCTGCTTGGCCAACAGCCCTCTAAGGCCACAGCTTCCAGTGAGGAGGATGAGGGCAGGAAGATTTACTGCTCTCCCCAGTCACACACTACCAGCACTGCTACAGATGGAGGTACCAGTTAGGGTTGCCAACTGTCCCGTATTAGCCGGGACATCCCGTATTTTGGGCTAAATTTGTCCCGTACGGGACCGCCCTTGTCCCGTATTAGTAGGGTTGCCAACTTCCTCACTCCCAAATACGGGACAAAGGGTGACGTCACCGCCCCGCGTGACCTCACCCAGCCAGCGGCCACGCGCTCCCGCTCCACCAATGGTGGCCGACCGGGCCAGGCGCGGGGCAGTGACATCACCTTGTCCCGTATTTGGGAGTGAGGAAGTTGGCAACCCTGGTATCAGTGCAGGAGGTACGGTGTGGTGGCTTGGGGTGTCCATGTTGGGTAGGTGGATGTAACCAGTGTTGGATTGTCATGGGGTTGGATAGAGTTGGATAGATCCAGAGGCAAATCCTCTGTTTCAGCCTGAACTATCACAGCGGTGGGGAGGGGTCAGTAGTGGTGTGGGAGGGGTCAGTAGTGGTGTGGGAGGGGTCAGTAGTGTTGTGGGAGGGGTCAGTAGTGGTGTGGGAGGGGTCAGTAGTGGTGTGGGAGGGGCACGACACGATCTCCTCAAAGAGCACACTGTTAAGGTGAAAATGAGGAAGGATTTCTGCTCACGAAGGTCTGTCTCTTTGGCATTTCCTATCCCAGAAAGCTGTGGAGATTAAACGTTAGATGATTTGTAGGAAAATAACTGCAGATGCTGGTTTAAATCGAAGGCAGACACAAAATGCTGGAGTAACTCAGGCAGCATCTCGGGAGAGAAGGAATGGGTGACGTTTCGGGTCGAGACCCTTCTTCAAGGGTATTGACTCGCTGGATGATTTGTGATCATTTAAGGGAATCAAGTGTTGTGTGAATGAGGCAGGAAAATGAACTTGAGGACAGTTGATTCCGCTACGCTGCTGCTGAATGGCGGTGCAAGCTCAAGGTCAACCCCTGTTCCTATTTACACCCAAAACGTTGGAGTAACTCAGCGGGGCAGGCAGCATCTCTGGGGAGAAGGAATGGGTGACGTTCTGGGTCGAGACCCTTCTTCGTGTTCCTATTCCATGTGGCTTTGTTGTCTTTGAAAAGCCCCCTCAACCCTGCTGGGTGAATTGTTCTCAATGCAATCTATTCCAGCATTGGAAGTCCTGATAGCATCCACCGCCAGACACAAATCCAGCTCGCTCATGCAAATTTGTATGATACAGTTTGATAAAAACTTAATGGATGCAAACTTAATGCAGAAACAGATGTGTAGGTGTCGTCAGTATATTTATCAAATATTCTTCTCAATCTCTAAAATGGAATTTTTTTTAAACACGAAGTTGACGGTGTAACGTTTGACTTTCTGCCCTTTTTCTGAAATTAGTTTGTAAAACAAAGAAGTGTAGCTTGCTGGAATCAAAGGGAGATATGTCTGCAGTGCAGTTGACTGAACGCTCCGTGCGATCATGAGTCTGAATGTCACCGCCCTGAACAAAAACGTCAAACAACGTCCAGCCTTTGGGAGAGGCTAAAGCCTTGAAGTAAAATCTTTAATGAAGGCAATAAAATGGCACTAAAGACAATTTGGGAGTAATTTAAGAAATTAAGATGCATTAACTAAAATAAATGGGATGAATGATGATGTTGCTTTGGCTTGGTGCCTCTCTGGTACTGTGTGGCCCCAACATGGCAGCCTTTCACACAGCAGGCTTGTTCCCACGACCATTCAATCTTGTTTGGTTTAGAGATACAACCCTTCGGCCCACCGAGTCCGCGCCGACCAGCGATCCCCGCACATTTACGCTGCCCTGCCCACACCAGGGACAATTTACAAGCCACGTTTACAAGCCAATTAACCTACAAACCCGCACGTCTTTGGAGTGTGGGACGAAACCGAAGATCTCGGAGGAAACCCACGCAGGTCACGGGGAGAACGTACAAACTCCGTACAGACGGCGCCCGTGGTCGGGATCGAACCTGGGTCTGCGGAGCTGCAAGAGCCGAAAGACAGCAACTCTACCGCTGCGCCACCGTGGCCCCCATTGGGGAAGCAGCAGCCTGGTTGTGGAACTGAGGGTTCAGGGTTCAGGATTCTCTCTCTCTCTCTTTACTCCTGGGATGCCGACATCGCTGGCGTTGATTATCCATTCCGAGGAGCCCTGGGACTGAGTAACCGGACTGGGGAAGGAGGGCAGATTTTCTTTCCTGAAGGAGCATTAACCAAGTTCCCATTCCTTCTCTCCAGCGATGCTGCCACTCACGCTGAGTTACTCCTGCATTTTGTGTCTATAGCAGAATTATGACATTCGGCCCATCAAGTCTACTCTGTTATTCAATGATGGCTGATCTCTCTCTCTCTCTCCGAGCCCCATTCTCCTGCCTTCTCCCCATAACCCTTCCCAATCAAGAATCTGTCAATCCCTACCTTAAAAATCCCCTTGGCGTCCACAGCTGTCGGTGAACCATTCAAGAATGTGATGGTTGCCGTTACTGAGCTGGGCCTGGTTTGATTACTTCAGCATAAGTTGTCCACTTGTCTCCTTGGGTCATCGGTCCAATCTAGGTGCTATTCCTCCAAGCACTGTGGCACGTAAGCAGGTCTTTGACTTATTGTGGAAGGATCATTCTCAGGATGATTCAGCCTCTGTTGCCCTGTCAGAAGGGGGGCGGGGGGGGGGGAGTATTATTTGGTTTCCATTGGGCCTTGGTGATTTCCAGGTAGCCCAGGGGGTTGAAATGAAGTGTGCCCAATTTAGTGGTGCACAAACTAGCATCTGTCCATATTCGCTTGGGCAGTTCACAACCCAGTGGTATGAATATTGAATTCTCTAACTTCTAGTAACCCTTGGTTTCCCTCTCTCTCCGTCCCTCCCCCTCCCTCGTTCTCCGACTAGTTTCACTATACCTCCTGATTAATTTTACTGTAGTAATTTTACCTTGCTACCTTCCCCTCAGCCAACAATGAACCATTTGTACATCTCATTGACCATCGCCTGCTTTGATCCGTCCTGTTCACACCTCATGTTCCCGTTGTACCCTTCCATATCTCTAGTTTCTCTCTCCTCAGACTCTGAGTCTGAAGAAGGGTCGCGGCCCGAAAGGCCATCTATTCCTTCTCTCCAGAGATGCTGCCTGTCCCGCTGAGTCAGTTTAGAGATACAGCACGGCAACAGGCCCTTCGGCCCACCTTGTCCACGCCGACCAACGATCCCCACAAACTGACACTCTCCTACACACACACACACACACACACACACGCGCACACACATGCACACACACATGCACACACACACACACACACACACACACACACACACATGCACACACACATGCACACACACATGCACACACACACATACACACACACACACACACACAGACACACAGACACACACGAGCACACACACATGCACACACACACATACACACACACACACACACACACAGACACACACACATGCACACACACACATACACACACACACACACACACACAGACACACACGAGCACACACACATGCACACACACATGCACACACACACATACACACACACACACACACACACAGACACACACGAGCACACACACATGCACACACACATGCACACACACACATACACACACACACACACACACACAGACACACACACAAGCACACACACATGCACACACACACACACACACACACAAACACACACACATGCGCACACACACAAACACGCACACGCGCACACACACACACACGCACACGGGACAATTTACAATTTTACTGAAGCCAATTAATCTACAAACCTGCACGTCTTTGGAGTGTGGGAGGAAACTGGAGCACCCGGAGAAAACCCACGCAGGTCAGGGGGAAGAACGTACAAACTCCGCACAGACAGCACCCGTAGTCAGGATCGAGCACGGGTCTCTGGCGCTGTGAGACAGCAATTCTACCGCTGTGAGGCAGCAACTCTACCGCTGCGCCACTGTGCCGCACGATATACTCCAGGTATTTGTGTCTGTGTTATGCTCATGTGAGCGTCTTTGCTTTTACAGGTTAAATGGGTCGCTGCCTGTAAACGTGGAGCCACAGAATACCACCCTGCTCTTCAAAGGCACCGTGACTTACGACCTAGCAGGGACGTACGTGTGTGAGGCAACTAACGCAATTGGCACACGGTCGGGGCTGGTTGAGGTCAATGTCACAGGTAGGAAAGTGTCTCCAAGTACACCTTCATTAACAAATGCTTCGCTGATGTGAAACCTAATCTGCGTGATCGAGCGCGGGCGGGTGTGCGTGCGTGCGGGCGGGCGGCAGCATGCTTGGTGTGTGGGGCCTTGTTCTCTCTGCTTCCTCGCTGGTTCTAGCAGCTTGCCGTTCTCACCTCGCTCTCTGCAACTCGCACCTCAGTCTATTTTTTACAAAACCAACTGTCGTGTAGACGAGTGTTTCAAAGGTGGCCGTCAGTGGCGGTTCACAAATAGACCGAGGAGGATTGGGTGTGAGAATCAGAAGTGGCAAAGGTAGCCGGAGAAAGCCAGCCTACCCGCAACACGTTCTCGGTGTCTGAAGTCATGCAGAATAATGTGAGCTTAGGGTAGTAAGTTGGTTTACAATCCTCCATTGTAGCTGGTCTCTCTACCTGTTGTACGAAATAAGGTTCCGTTTCTCATTCTTATCCAGGTGTATAAGATGAAATCTGGGCATTGGTTTTCCAATCGTAACTGGACTGTCGGAATATCAAGGCTAGAGCACCGAGTTAAAAGATCACTGGAATTAGTAATGAAGGAGGAGGGAGAACACTTTTTAGTTTGATGCACAAGGCCAAGGAACAAACTCAATGTGTTTACAGGCTCAGTGTAACATATGAAGGGGCAGGGGCAGTCGTGTAACTGATGGGCAGAGGTTGGTCTGTGTGAGATGACCCAAGTACAGACATTACATGATGGCGACGTACTTGAGAAGCAGTGCGTAAATGGAAAGCATAAGGCAGGCACTGCATGCAAGGATGCTGCCATATGCTGCCAGGCATAAATTTGAGCGTGTTATTCCGAAAACAGGAGCGCGTAAATTAAACTCTGGCAGTAATTGGACAAGCGCGTTATTCTAAAAAGCATAAATCTAAGCATGGGTGAGTCTCGAGGCGCCAGTACACAGGACATTAAGTGGTACGGCACGGGACAGGCCCTTCAGCCCACAGTTGTGGGCATTTAGAAGGATGAGAGGAGATCTTATCGAAACGTATAAGATTATTAAGGGGTTGGACACGTTAGAGGCAGGAAACATGTTCCCAATGTTGGGGGAGTCCAGAACAAGGGGCCACAGTTTAAGAATAAGGGGTAGGCCATTTAGAACTGAGATGAGGAAAAACTTTTTCAGTCAGAGAGTTGTGAATCTGTGGAATTCTCTGCCTCAGAAGGCAGTGGAGGCCAATTCTCTGAATGCATTCAAGAGAGAGCTGGATAGAGCTCTTAAGGATAGCGGAGTCAGGGGGTACGGGGAGAAGGCAGGAACGGGGTACTGATTGAGAATGATCAGCCATGATCACATTGAATGGCGGTGCTGGCTCGATGGGCCGAAGGGCCTCCTCCTGCATCTATTGTGTGGTGCTGGACATGACACTGATCGTTAGATCACCAACTGTGGAGACAGGCAGCGTGGACGTGAATGGAATCCCCTCGCCCGTGTCCAGGGTTAAACACGGACAGGTGGTGCAAGGGGTCAGCCACATGATTGTGGTCTGTTCTGCTCAGTGTAAGCACCGTGAAACTCAACCAGGCTTATTTCTTTCAGTCCCCTCACCCCCCGGCGTGTAAATGATGTTGGGTGCAGGTCCAGCGACGTGGAAGGTAGGCCTGTAACTGCACCCGTGTGTGACCACACTGAATGTGTCCATTCGGTCGGCTCCTGCTCACCCAATTGACTGCAACTGTGTCGTGGTGTGTTTAACAACAGCGTGGTTACTCACCCCCTGACCGCACAGGGTCATAATCGCATGGACTAAAGTTTTTGCTCGGGGTTCCGGGCTGTTTGTTGTGTAACTGAGCGGAACTGCTGTTTATTGAGCAGGACCAGCGATCGACACCTCCCCTCCCTCTCTTCGTTTCCTCTTAACGCACAGCGTGCGGATCAACTGCCGAGGCAGGAGGCGGGTTGAATGAAAACTTGCTTGTCCTCCTGGTGTGTTTGAGTGTCGGTCTTGCAGTGTGACGCTGCTCTGGGGAATGAGTGTGGAAACCGTAGACATAACTTGATACACGGACAACTGTTCTGTAAACAGAGGCAGTAGAACTCGTTAACCATTGCAGAATGCTGGCGAATAAAACGAGGCAAACGCACCCCTTCTCACCCTGGTTAGGGACTAGAGATGACCTGGAGTTACCAGGATGATTTGCAAGTTCAACCGTTGTAGTTTTTATTCTTTCGGGCTTACAATGAGCCCGGAGCCAGATGATCCATGGGGGAATTGGTAATTGCGCCAACGTTTTGTTTTTATCACTGTCTGAGGGCTGGAATGCTACCTGGATTTCCAATTCTCGTGTGCAAGGAGTCCTCTCAGATTCTGTAGTTCTGTTGTCTGGAATTGTAAGTTTAAGGCATGATCTGATTACATTTTTCTGCAAGGGTGTACAATTTATTTTTTTTACAGTGAAGGCCAGATGGGTTGTCTGAAACGTGTGTAAAGGCCACGCACACGCACACTCACACACACACACACACACACACGCGCACACACACACACACACACACACACACACGCAGGTGGAGATCCCAAACTGGCACTCGTTACCCATAGACTCTGGAGCCTCCAGCCCAGCAGTTCCCACTGGCAAGCTGCCCGCTGAACAAGTGTCCCATTGCTCCATGGAGAGGAACTAACCTCTCCAGATGATTCCATCGAGGAGAACCTCTCTCAAGATGGGATGTGGCTTCCATTTTTATTTATTGAGTTAATATAAACGTGTTGAATAGTTGATTTTGTATAGTCTTAAATGTTTTACAATTCGTTCAAGCTATTATAAACCTTTAGGCTTTGTAATGGTACGATTGATTTTAGTTTTGGTTTTTGAATGGTTGTAGATGTGAGACATCCAAAGCCATTTGAGTCATTAGAATTTTGAGAGTTGGCTAAGCGGGGGTTGGGGGGGAGTTGGCTTAGCAGGCGGCCAGTGCATTTCTGGGTGCAAGGGTGCAGGGTCTCGCCAACCAGCATGTTCAGTTCAGCAACCAGCTGGCTACTTGGGGAGGGGTGGGTAGGAGAGGGGTAGGGGTGTGTGACGCACTGATGTGGCCTCTGTGTTGTGCACTCTGGTATTGAAGGGCAACACCTCATGCAAAGTGGCGGAGAAACCAGTTCCAGTGGTAAGAGGGATCATAACTTGGGCTGTGCAATCTCAAGATTGGGGCTGGACATTTTGGAGCAAAAATTAGGAATCATTTGTAAAGGTATATATAAAACAGGATGTTCCCACAAGCAGCAATTGATGTTCATAGGTTCTAGGAGCAGAATTAGGCCATTCGGCCCATCAAGTCTACTCTGCCATTCAATCATGGCTGATCTATCTCTCCCTCACAACCCCATCATCCTGCCTTCTCCCCATAACCCCTGACACCCTATGTTGCATCAAGTGTAACACTAAATCTCATGTTGAGGGCCAAAGGTAAATGGGGAAAGGAAGGGTGATGGAATTGGTTTACAATTGCCTCTAATTTATAACAAGCTGGAAAGGCTGAGAAGGGTCTCGACCCGAAACGTCACCTGTTCCTTTTCTCCAGAGATGCTGCCTGACCCGCTGAGTTACTCCAGCGTTTCGTGTTTAGCTTCGGCTTAAACCAGTTCCTTCCCACACATCAAGGGTGAATGGTATTGTCCGCACCTATAAGCCTCGCCAAAGAGAGACACAAAAAGCAGGAGTAACTCAGCGGGACAGGCAGCATCTGTGGCCAGTCTGCTCCAGTGTTTCCCTGTGTGTGTGTGTTTGCCAGCAGTCCCGGGTGACCTTTCGGGTAGACACAAAATGCTGGAGTAACTCAGCGGGTCGGACAGCATCTCTGGAGAACATGGATAGGTGACGTTTCACAGAGAGCTGGAGTAACTCAGCGTGTCAAGCAGCATCTCTGGAGAGAAGGAATGGGTGTCCCTTCTTCAGAAGGATCTCGACCCAAAACATCACCCATTCCTTCTCTCCAGAGATGCTGCCTGACCCACTGAGTTACTCCAGCAGTTTGTGTCTACCTTCGATTTAAACCAGCATCTGCAGTTCTTTCCTCCACACTGACCTTTCGGGCAGCTACTTGTGATGTAGTATCATGATTGTGAACCGGTTAATGTGGATTCCACTTCACTTCCTGAGGATCCTCAGGAAAACCAACCTGCAGGAGAAGCTCATGTTGTCCTTCTATCGCTGCTCCATCGAGAGTGTGCTGGCATACTGTATAACCACATGGTATGCCAGCTGCTCAGAAAAGGACAGGAAGGCCCTTCAGAGGGTCATCACGACGGCCCAGAAAATCATCGGCTGCTCACTGCCCTCCCTGGAGCACCTGTTCAGCCTGCGCTGCCTCAGTAGAGCAGGCAAAATAATAAAAGATCCATCCCACCCCGGCCACCGTCTGTTTGTTCATCTGCCCTCTGGTCGACGTTTCAGGTCAATCAAATCCCGAACAAACAGACTTAAGAACAGTTTTTACCCCAGGGCCATACGAGAACTGAACACTACCTGTGCACTAGGCAACACCGTTAAAAAATATTGTACTTAATTTAATTGTATTTATGTATTTATTTGTTTTTGCATTTATTGCATATATGTTTGTACGCACCGTCAGGATTGGCTGTTTTTTAATTTCGTTGTACTCGTTGCAATGACAATAAATGAATATTATTATTATTATTATTATTATTATGGTCTGAATTGTGGATGCCATCTTCAGAGCTGGTGATTTCAGACCTTGTTTGTCCCACGCGCAGGGATAGTTTGAAATGCCACATGTGGCTGGATGTGGCCAGCAAGTCCCTAGTTCTGGAGGAGTGCTGGGGCCGGGGCTGTGCAATAGGCACACGTCCTGCCTGTACAATCCTCGGCATTCAGCGCTGGAATGTGCTGTGATAAGTTCAGCCTCGGCTCTCTGCCATGTCACCTGCAACAAGAACAATCCACGCAGTTCTGCACCGAGTCATTAACAGCAGATGCTCGCAATTCTTTCCAGCAACGGACCCATCCCGACATTGAATCCTTTCAAAGGGCTCAAAGGCATGAATGACAACACACGTTCACTTTAATTGCTGCTTTCCCAGATCCTTGGCAGCAGGTGTATCCCGGTCTGTCCGGCCTGCTTCTCTTTGTCCCGTCACACCACGATGAGTGTTTCACTGGAGAGGGAGGTAGCACGGTCGTTCAGACTATAAATTCATGCTGGCAGCTTCCGAGTTTAGTTTAGAGATACAGCGCGGAAACAGGCCCTCTGGCCCACCGAGTCCGCGCCGCCCAGCGATCCCCGCACACTAACACTACCCTACGCACACTGGGGACAATTTACATTTATGCCCAGCCAATTAACCTTCAAACCTGCACGTCTTTTGGAGTGTGGGTGGAAACCGGAGAAAACCCACCCAGGTCACTGGAAGAACGTACAAACTCCGTACAGACAGCACCCGTGGTCAGGATCGAACCCGGGTCTCTGGCGCCGTGAGGCAGCAACTCTCCCTCTGCGCCACCGTGCCGTAAGTTTATATACAAGTGGTAACTTGTAAACGGGAAAGTGAATGAAGTAGGAGAGGGAAGCTGGCCAGAAGCAGCCAAGGTGAGACCTCCTGGTGCCTGCTTTAAAGACTGCATTCCATGATGTTTAAGTACTTCTGTGTTTCTGTTCTTAGTGCAGAAAGTGTGGGGCAAAGATGTCGCATGATCTCACTCTGTTTTGCCCAAGCTCAGATGATCAATGACGTATTCCCACGGATGTGGCCATTACAGTTTGTTATGCTGATCTCATTCATCTTGAGAAGGTGATGGTGAAGTTCAAGCCACTGCCTTGAACTCCCAGGCAGCTGATTGGGAGAATTCCTGGATTAAGACCATGGACTGACACAGCGTGGAAGCAGACCCGTGAGCCCAAGTGGCAAACCAGGAGAGAGTGATGCTCACTGGTGGGGAAGGAGAGAGCAGCCAACCAAGGCAGTGGCTTTGATCACCAGCCAAGGCAGAGGGAAGGGAAAGCCCCAGGTCTGACCAGGAAAAATTGGAAACATTAGAGCAAAGTCCTTTAGAATTCTTGATGCTTGTAACGAATCATTTTTTTGCACCAGGGTGTTGGTGCAAGGGATCATTAGGAAGGAGATTTAATGCTAACACATGGCAGATGTATATGATTTGCAGTTTTATAATATGCTGGCTTTATTGGGTAAGTTAATGGAATCGTTTTTCTTCAGTGGGGAGGAGATGAGGATAATTTTTTACACACTGAGTTGTCTGAACAGGCTCTGGACCTGGATTCAGGAGCAACGTACAACGAGTAACTGATTAAATATGTAGGAAATGAACAATTTTGTCGTGCTGTGGAGAATCAGCAGGGCGTGCAACACCATATCCTGTCATTCTCTTATCCTGAAATGTATCAATCTCTGTATTGAATGAACGGGGCGGCACGGTGGCGCAGCGGTAGAGTTGCTGCCTTACAGCACCAGAGGCCCAAGTCCCACCCTGACTACAGGTGCTGTCCGTACAGAGTTTGTACGTCCTCCCCGTAACCTGCGTGGGTTTTCTCCGAGATCTTCAGTTTCCTCCCACACTTTAAAGATGCACAGTTAGTAGGTTAATTGGTTTGGGATAAATGTAAAAATAGTGTGTCGGATAGTGTTAATGTGTGGGGAGCGCTGGTCGGCACGGACTCGCTGGGCCGAAGGGCTTGTTTCCGCGCTGTATCTCTAAAGTCTAAAGACTAGGTAGTGAATGAGTCCCCGAATTTTTAAATCTTTATCTCCTCCTCCTCCTCCCCCGCCTTTTCCTTTGCCCCTTGTTAAGTTAACCATTATTCACGATTGCAATCACTAATGCAATGCAGGCGAGATAATCGTACAAAATGGGAGTTGGAATTTAAAGTACTTTCAATATGTCAAATTTTCTGTGCTAAATGGAACGAAAAACCATTGTAATATCAAATATTTTTATCATTCTTACAAACCAAACCCTTGAATGGGCAGAGGTAAATATTGTCCGTTATATGGCATTTGACCATGTGCACTCAATGTGGTCATCATAGCAGCTTGAGTTCACTATATGAAGTAAGTCTGAAGAAGGGTCTCGACCCGAAACGTCACCCATTCCTTCTTTCCTGAACAAGAACAAGGGGCCACAGTTTAAGAATAAGGGGTAGGCCATTTAGAACGGAGATGAGGCAAAACTTTTTCAGTCAGAGAGTTGTGAATCTGTGGAATTCTCTGCCTCAGAAGGCAGTGGGGGCCAATTCTCTGAATGCATTCAAGAGAGAGCTAGATAGAGCTCTTAAGGATAGCGGAGTCAGGGGGTATGGGGAGAAGGCAGGAACGGGGTACTGATTGACAATGATCAGCCATGATCACATTGAATGGCGGTGCTGGCTCGTAGGGCCGAATGGCCTCTTCCTGCACCTATTGTCTATTGTCCTGAGATGCTGCCTGACCTGCTGAGTTACTCCAGCATTTTGTGAATAAATACCTTCGATTTGTACCAGCATCTGCAGTTATTTTCTTATACTTATATATGAAGTAAGCTGGTAATTTAGGCAGTGCCATGATTCCTTGTAAACGAGAATATTGTTGTAAAGGTGGTATCATAAATGGATCATGGATTGTGGTATTATAAGTCGGCTTATTGAGTCTCATTGTCTGTAACTCGTTTTCACCTAGCACACACCTAACAATGGCCTGTCTCCTTTACCATCATTACTTTTTTTGCACGTTTTCATTCATTTGATCCATATCTCCTTCACCGTCCGTCTATATCTCTCGTTTCCCTTTCCCCTGACTGTCCGTCTGAAGAAGGGTCTCGGCCCAAAACCTCACCTATCCCTTTTCTTCAGAGACGCTGCACGACCCGCTGAGTTGCCCCAGCTTTTTGCGTCTTATCTTCGATTGAAAGCAGCACCCGCAGTTCCTTTCCGCACACCATGAATGGACATCCTGGCCCAACCATTTTGAGGGACCTCGCCCATTGGAGGCAGTGCCATTTCTGATGGGTGGCAAGCAGGGCATTTCTGATGGGTGGCACGCAGGGCATTTCTGATGGGCGACGACACTATTAGACAATAGACAATAGGTGCAGGAGGAGGCCATTCGGCCCTTCGAGCCAGCACCGCCATTCATTGTGATCATGGCTGATCATTCTCAATCAAATTCTGGATCAACTATTTATTCACAAAATGCTGGAGTAACTCAGCAGGTCAGGCAGCATCTCGGGAGAGAAGGAATGGGTGACGTTTCGGGTCGAGACCCTTCTTCAGACTGATCATTTATTCACAAAATGCTGGAGTAACTCAGCAGGTCAGGCAGCATCTCGGGAGAGAAGGAATGGGTGACGTTTCGGGTCGAGACCCTTCTTCAGACTGGATCAACTATTCCTAGACGCTGCCCTACAATGCATGTTGATGAACACTGCAGGGTGTGTTAATAGATTGAGCAGTCTGAGCAAATTATATCAGGATATTTTACAGACGATTGCTGAAGTCAGTGAGTTTGATTTGAAGATGAGTTGTCATGGTAACAAAATTTTAAATAAGCATAAAGAAGCTTGTAAGCAGAGTCTAATGGTCTAATGTAGTCAATTGTGCACCGACGATCAAGCAAATGGCTGATTAATGGCAGATTTTCCACGGCCCATTTACTGGGTCCTGTTTCTCATGCGGTTGGATGCCGACAGGTCCAATGTTCAGTGGATTGGTGGAGATCTCGGCCGAGGTGCCCACTGATCATTACCTCTGCAGCTCCCCTCTCCAGCAGGTGTTGTTTTTTTATAACAAAAATAAATTTATCTTCATAATCATAATTGAAGGTATTTATTTCACAAAATGCTGGAGTAACTCAGCGGGTCAGGCAGCATCTCGGGAGAGAAGGAATGGGTGACGTTTCGGGTCGAGACCCTTCTGCAGACTCATAATCATAATGATACTTTATTAGCCTAGTATGTTTTGCAACATACGAGGAATTTTTCATCTCCCATACAGTCATACCAATAGAAAGCAGCAGGACGCACAAAATACATTTTAGCAAGAACATCCAACACAGTGACCTCTCTGCATTACTCACTGTGATGAAATGTAATCAATTGGTGCAATAATCTATACAATACAAAACAATATCAAACACCATGATACAAAATCATCCCTCTATCTACGCAAATCGGGAGGGGAGGGGTGGGAGGAGGTGAGGGGGGGTGGGAGGAGAGGGGGGGTGGGAGGAGAGGGGGAGGAGAGGGGAGAGGGAGAGGGGAGAGGGGGAGGAAAGGGGGGGTGGGAGGAGAGGAGGGGTGGGAGGGGGGGTTGGGAGGAGATGGGGGGTGGGAGGAGAGGAGGGGTGGGGGGGGTTGGGAGGAGATGGGGGGTGGGAGGAGAGGAGGGGGGGTGGGAGGAGAGGCGGTGGGAGGGGAGGGGGGGTGGGTAGGAGAGGGTGCTGCACCAATGCAGGAGAGATTTGGGCCCAACTTGGTCTAGTCCACTGTAACAATGCGTGCCATAAAATAAGGCATTTAAATTATTCATGATGAAAATTGGCAACATTAAATGTTGCTTTAAAAGTTATTGCGGTTTAATATTCAAATGCTCCTTCCAATTTTATTTTTATTTTTTATTTCACATGCATCATAGTTAATGTCTGAAACAAATGCTGCAGGTTTCAGGAGGTTTATCCAGCACAAAATACCAATATAAAACCAACCTCCCTCTCCCACCTCAGCGCAAAGCCACACCAGGAGTGGGAGCAGGCCACCGCAACTCAAGCCTGGTTACTTCAGAGATACAGTGCGGAAATAGGCCCTTCGGCCCACCGAGTCCGCACCGACCAGCGATCCCCGCACGTTAACCTCGTCCTACTTAGGGACAATTTACAATCATACTGAGCCAATTAACCTGCAAACTTGTACATCTTTTGGAGTGTGGGAGGAAACCAAACATCTTGGAGAAAACCCGCACAGGTCACGGGGAGAACGTACAAACTCCGTACAGACAGCACCCACAGTCAGGATGGAACCAAGGTCTCTGCTATCAGGCAGCAACTCTACCGCTGCACCACCCTGCTGCCATTACATATTCCCAACACTGATTTATACTGACCTTAACTGTCTGTGGCAGTTCCTCAAAATCCTCAATTCCTCAATCTTTCAAACGTATATCTGTCTTTATCTTCAATGTGCCAATGATTTGGTCTCCAACTCCCCAGGGTGGGGGGGGGGGGGGGCAGAGAATTCCAGAAATGTGTTACCCTCGGAAATTATTTTTTGGTTAGTTTAATTTATTTCACGCAGACAGAAGCTCTCCCACCCTCCCCACGAAACCGTGGTCTCTCCCCACCCCTTCCTTTCTCTCACCCCCATCTCCTCCATCCCCCCCCCCCCCACCTTCCATGTGACTGTGGCCCCCTTTCCAACCCCCCCCCCCCCCCCACTATGTATAGAAACATAGAAAATAGGTGCAGGAGGAGGCCATTCGGCCCTTCAATTCAGCATCGCCATTCATTGTGATCATGGCTGATCATCCACAATCAGTAACCAGTGCCTGCCTTTTCCCCATATCCCTTGATTTCACTAGCTCCTAGAGCTCTATCTAACACTCTTTTAAATTCATCCAGTGAAGTGGCTTCCACTGCCTTCTGTGGCAGAGAATTCCACAAATTCACAACTCTCTGGGTGAAAAAGTTTTTTCTCACCTCAGTTTTAAATGGCCTCCCCTTTATTCTTAGACTTTGTGGCCCCTGGTTCTGGACTCCCCCAATATTGGGACCATTTTTCCTGCATCTAGCTTGTCCAGGCACTTTTATTTGTATGTGACTGCCCCTCTTTTCTCGGCACCCTTGCAAGTGTAGAGTTGCATGAGGTTGGGTTGGAGGTTGGCCGACGATGGCCCGTGGTTCATGGAGTGGCCAGCAGGGAGGGAGGGAGGGGAGGATTGGTCAGGAGATCCAAGCCATCGAACAAATTGGAGAGCGAGCAAAAGGTAAAATATCTTGCTGATGTTTCTTCAGTGCTTCCAAGTGGACTTGGAAAAATGTTAGATTAATAATATATAAGGCAGTATTTGTGAAACACTAACTCTCATCCATGCCTATTGACGACCTGCAAGGGAAAGATTCATTGCCAGCGTGTTAATTGGTGTTTGAGGAGTTTGCCAAGTATGTGACATCTTATCTATTGCAGTTTGGTTCTGAATCGATCTAGATGCTTCAAACGTAAAACATACTAGCTCTCTTCATCACTGCCAGCTGTTAGGGTAAAGGTTTATCTTTGCAAGTTGATGTTCTCCTTTCAGTCATCAAAATCCCCATTGTTACTGGTGAGTGGAGCTTCTATAAATAGGATGAAGCTTGGGCTTGAGTGTGGAGTAAAACTGGACCCTAACCCAGTGTATTTCAAAGCGGGCATCTTTCTTCCGGGATTAAATTTTGTTCCTAGACGGGCAGCACAGTGGCGCAGCGGTAGAGTTGCTGCCTTACCACGCCAGAGTCCCCGGTTCGATCCTGACTACGGGTGCTGTCTGTACGGAGTTTGCACGTTCTCCCCGTGACCTGCCTGGGTTTCCGCCGGATCTCCAGTTTCCTCCCTCGCTCCAAAGTCGTGCAG
Organism: Rhinoraja longicauda; assembly: GCF_053455715.1. Taxonomy (NCBI): domain Eukaryota; kingdom Metazoa; phylum Chordata; class Chondrichthyes; order Rajiformes; family Arhynchobatidae; genus Rhinoraja; species Rhinoraja longicauda. The sequence goes on from NC_135984.1 coordinate 3,747,189, forward strand.
GGGTCTCTTGGTTACTTGGCCTGGTGTAATTGTAAATTGTTCCTAGTGTGCGGAGAACACTGGTCAGCCTGGACTCTGGTCAGCTGTAGGCCCGGAGGCCTGGCCGCCGCCTAATGGAGGTTGCATAGCAACCCGCCTCCCGGCCCGGGCAGCCGCCATTGGTGGAGCGGGAGCACGTGGCCGCTGGCTGGGTGAGGGCGCGGAGCGGTGACGTCACCTTTTGTCCCTTATTTGGGAGTGAGGAAGTTGACAACCCTAGCCACAATGCGCATGCGTAACATGATCCAAAGTTAATCTAACCACCGCTGCCTGTACGTGATCCATATATCCCTCCATTCCCTGCATATCCGTGTGCCTATCCAAAAACTTCCCAAATGCCACGATTGCATCTGCTCCACCACTACCCCAGGCAGCTTAGTTCAGGACCAACCAATCTGTGCATAAAGACAACTTGCCCCATGCGTCTCCTTTAAAGTTTGCCCTCTCGTCTTACTGTAAACCCATGCCCTGCAGTTTTTGATATTTCCACCATGGGGGGCAAAAAGGTTTCTGACTGTCTACCCTATCTATGCCTCTCATCGTTATATTTACTCCTATCAGATCTCCCCTCAGCTTCCGATGTTTCCAGAAAGAAACAATCCAAGTTTGTCCAACCTCTCCCTGCAGCTAAAACCCTCTAATCCAGGCAGCACCTGGCAAGCCTAGTCTGCACACTCTCCAAAGCTCCCACATCCTGCCTGTTGTGTGTGGGACGATCAGAAGTTCACACAAGTTTAAACGATGAACTGTTTTCAAAAAGTATATCTTTGCCCGGGAGGTAATTGGTATTTGGAGAGTATGCCAACTGCATGGCACCATTTCCATTGCAGCTTAATAAGAACTCTGATTCTTAAGTGCTATCTAAACAAAATTAATAATGGGAGATTGGTGATCCATTATTTCTTTTTGTTGAAATTCCAAATTGAGAAATGTTCCGGAGGGCCATGAGGTAGGGCCTTTAAACATCACCTGGGCTCCCATCCAAGATGCAAGATGAAAGCTAGGGAATGAGTAGATTATTGTGTGGTTTTCTGTCTCTTCAATAATTGCTTTGAAACGGAACATGGATTTGTTATTGCTGTCAGATTCTTCACAGCAACGTTAAGCACCATGTGTCCCGTGTGAACCAAATAAAACGGAGTCATCTCCTCGGATTGACACCATGAAGGTTTCGAGGCCAGAAGGCTAGAAACACGTGGGTTTAGTGTAGTTTAGAGATATAGCATGGAAGCAGGCCCTTCAGCCCACCGAGTCAATGCCAACCAGCGATCCCTGCACACCAAGACCATCCGACACACACAAGGGATAGTTTACAATGATACCAAGCCAATTAACCTACAAACCTGTACGTCTTTGGAGTGTGGGAGGAAACCGGAGATCACGGAGAAAACGCACGCAGGTCACAGGGAGAACGTGCAAACTCCGTACAGACAGCACCCGTGGTCAGGATCAAACCCGGGTCTCTGGCGCTGCATTCGCTGTAAGGCAGCAACTCTACCGCTGCGCCACCGTGCCGCCTTATTTCAACAGAGTTTAAGCCATCAGATCCCTGCTTTAATGTTTGTGTGATTACCATCTCCTTTTCTCTGGAGCATGGTGTCAACCACATAGATGTGTGTCGTTTAGTTTAGAGATACAGCGCGGAAACAGGCCCTTCGGCCCACCGGGTCCGTGCCGACCAGCGATCCCCGCACATTAACACTACCCTTCACCCACTAGGGACAATTTTAACATTTACCAAGCCAATTAACCTACAAACCAGTACGTCCTTGGGGTGTGCGAGGAAACTGAAGATTTTGGAGAAAACCCACGCAGGTCAAGGGGAGAACGTGCAAACTCCGTACAGACAGCACCCGGTGTCAGGATCGAACCCGGGTCTCCGGCGCTGCATTCGCTGTAAGGCAGCAACTCTACCGCTGCGCCACCGTGCCGCCCATCATTGAGTGCAGAAAATCACGGCAGTGTGTCATTGTCCAAGATCAGAACACAGGCCTTCAGTCCCTGGAGCTCTGTCCCCTTCATTGAAGGGTGCACAACTTGAATTGTGTCACTTGCTTCCCCAATGGTTAGAGGGATGTCATCTTCGGGGATGGAAGCTGGCTCAGGGCTAAGCCAGCAGCTTGGGTCAAGCAAGGCTCCGTGAAATGAAGCTAACTTTCGAGGACCGTCAGCCAAGGCAGCTAGTGTCAGTGTTCCCAATTTACCACATCAATCATTCGCCTGGAGTTGTGCAGGATGGGACTGCAGATGCTGGTTTATACCAAAGTAGGGGGTGCCAACTATCTCACCCCCAAATACAGGACAAGGTGACGTCACCGCCCCGCGCCCCACGTGACCTCACCCAGCCAGCGGCCGCGTGCTCCCACTCCACAAATGGCGGCCGGGTGGCGGGTTGCTACTAATTGGCTTTGCACATTGGCCCCGTTGCAACATTGATCTGTAGTTCAACCACTGCCTCATAATGTTCTTTAATTACCGGAAAGATGCTTGCACATCTGTCGGTGATGGTCGCTGACAGACGTGCTGCCCATGGCGTGTAAATGGTTAGAGTCGTGGAAACCTCTGCCACACACAGAGTGCGCCCTCTCCCTCTCCCTCTCCCTCTCCCTCTCCCTCTCCCTCTCCCTCTCCCTCTCCCTCTCCCTCTCCCTCTCCCTCTCCCTCTCCCTCTCCCTCTCCCTCTCCCTCTCCCTCTCCCTCTCCCTCTCCCTCTCCCTCTCCCTCTCCCTCTCCCTCTCCCTCTCCCTCTCCCTCTCCCTCTCCCTCTCTCCCTCTCTCTCTCTCTCCCTCTCTCCCTCTCTCCCTCTCTCCCTCTCTCCCTCCTCCTCCCCCTCCTTCCCCCCCCCCCCCTTCTCCTCTCTCACTCTCTCCCTCTCGCTCTCAATTTACCGAATAGTGAAAGGCCTGGATCGAGTGGATATGGAGAGGATGTTTCTACTAGTAAGAGAGTTTAGGACCGGAGGGCACAGCCTCAGAATAAAAGGACACACCTTCAGAAAGGAGATGAGGAGGAGATTCTTTAGTCAGAGGGCGGTGAATCTGTGGAATTTATTGCCACAGATGGCGGTGGAGGTCAAGTCGATGGATATTTTTAAAGTGGAGGTTGACATTATTGATTAGTACGGGTGTCAGGGGCTTTGGGGAGAAGGCAGGTGAATGGGGTCAAGAGGGGAAAGCTACATCAGCCATGATTGAATGGTGGATGTAGACTTGATGGGCTGAATGGCCTAATTCTGCTCCTGGAATCTGTGAACTTATGAACTATCTTATTGCCCCGCTGTGGCTTCATGGCCTTGGACTGCATAACCAGTATAATTCCAAGTACTTTTTAAATGCTGGGCGGTTTACAACGTCCACAAGTTCAGCCCAGGCCAAATCCCTCCATAAGGAGAAAATAATTCTCATCTGCCCTCTAATCCTTCCACCATTTTCTTTAAATCCGACTGCTTTGCTGGGGAAAGTGGGTCTATCCCAGCCATTTCATCTGGTTCATTCGATCCCAGTTCAAAGAAAATAACTCGAGCCGGGCTGAAATTCCTTCATAACTAAAATTCTCCAGTCCTGAAGGTTCTCGTAAATCTCCTGCGCTCTTTCTGATGCGGCAATACTTTCCCTGTCGTGTGGTGAGCAGATCTGCAGCTGTGATCTGATTGCAGTAACCTCCAGCCTCTCGTGAATGCCACTCTGACCAGGTCTGTGTTTAACAACTGGGCCTGCCTGGTGCATTGCCATCTGTGTGTCCATCTTCAATCGCACATCAGGGTGGCACCAAGGCGCAGCTGGTAGGGCTGCTGCCTCACAGCACCGGGGACCCGGCTTTGATCCTGTTCAGCTGCTGCCTGCGTGGAGTTTGCAGGTTTTCCTTGTGATTTCCCTCCATCGTCATCCCACACGCCAAAGATGTGCGGGTGTGTGGGCTGATTTGCCGCTGTAAATTGCCCCCCCAGCCTGTGGCGTGTGGATGAGGAGGTGGGGTGACATAGAACGGGCGATCAATGGTCGGCGTGGACCTGCTGGGTGCTCCGCTCACAAATGACAACACAAACATACAGTTAACAATTAAGAATAAAGCATAAACACATCAAAACAATAAGGGTACAACATTACGGTCTAAACATGTGGGTGAAAATAAACCAGAGCTAAAAAGAGACTACAGACTTTGGTTATTGAGTAGAACTATCGTGGAATTTGTGGAACAAAGCTGTTTTTATGTCTGGCTGTGGCTGCTTTGACAGTCCGGAGTTGCCTTCCAGAGGGAAGTGTTTTGAAGAGTTTGTGGCCAGGGTGAGAGGGGTCAGAGATGATTTTGCCCGCTCGCTTCCTGGCCCTTGCAGTGTACAGTTCGTCAATGGGGGAAGGTTGCAGCCAACAACCTTCTCAGCTGTGCGAACGATCCGTTGCAGCCTCCGGATGTCGTAATTGGTGGCTGATTTGCAGGGTAATTGGCGTGGTACAGTTGTAAAATTGTCCCTGGGGGATAGTGTGCGGGGATGGCTGGCCGGCACGGACTCGGTGGGCTGAAGGGCCTGTTTCTGCACTGAAACTAAACTAAACTAAGCAAGTGCAAGTGAATGGGGTACCAGGAAGTAACTGGAGGAATGGGAATGATGAGAATTCTCTGAGACCCTCCATAGATCTGATGGGCCAAATGGCCTCCTCCCATGTCACAATGTGAAATCACTGGTTATTTCCAGTGTATAGACTGGAATTTAGAAGGATGAGAGGGGATCTTATCGAAACATATAAGATTATTAAGGGGTTGGAGACGTTAGAGGCAGGAAACATGTTCCCAATGTTGGGGGAGTCCAGAACAAGGGGCCACAGTTTAAGAATAAGGGGTAGGCCATTTAGAACGGAGATGAGGAAAAACTTTTTCAGTCAGAGAGTTGTGAATCTGTGGAATTCTCTGCCTCAGAAGGCAGTGGAGGCCAATTCTCTGAATGCATTCAAGAGAGAGCTAGATAGAGCTCTTAGGGATAGCGGAGTCAGGGGGTATGGGGAGAAGGCAGGAACGGGGTACTGATTGAGAATGATCAGCCATGATCACATTGAATGGCGGTGCTGGCTCGAAGGGCCGAATGGCCTCCTCCTGCACCTATTGTCTATTGTCTATTTAAGCTGACTGCAGTTCTTTGTATGAGTCTCCAGAACCTGGGAGATCTATGCTTCAACTCCACGATCCCCGAGTCAGATGCGTTCATGCTGCACATTCTATTTGGATCCTGCTTGATGCAATATTTCTGAAATACTAGTCAGTCATTCCTGTAAGACATCAGTGAACGCTAGGAAAAAAAATGCAGATGCTGGTTAAAATCGAAGGTAGACACAAAATGCTGGAGTAACTCAGCGGATCAGGCAGCATCTCGGGAGAGAAGGAATGGGTGACGTTTCAGGTCGAGACCCTTCTTCCGGCTGGTCCCGCCCCCTCCCCTGACATCGGTCTGAAGAAGGGTCTCGACCCGAAACGTCGCCCATTCCTTCTCTCCCGAGATGCTGCCTGACCCGCTGAGTTACTCCAGCATTTCGTGTCTGCCAGTGAGTGCTACGTAGCAGAGCATTAGAAAGGACGTGTTCCTGCAAAAACACATTTCCATTTTTAGGTTTGGTGTCTTGTCGGGTGTAAATGATGCACAGTTTCTCGCTGAGGTTTCAGTTTTAAACATGGATGAAGCTTGAACCAAATGTGTCACGAGTCTCCTTGAATGCACTTGGGTGTAAAGCCTTTCAGATGGATAGCACCTACATCTGACCTCCTTTTAGCATGCCCATATTTCAGACCACCCTGCTCTGCCCAGCTGCATCAAACTAAGGGGAGTCAGTACCGTGTTGATAGTATACTGCATGATATGTCATAGTCATACAGTGTGGAAACAGGCCCTTCGGCCCAACTTGCCCACAGCGACCAACATGTCCAATCTACACTCGTCCCACCTGCCTGCCTGCCTTTGCCCCATATCCCTCCAAACCTGTCCAATCCATGTACCTATCTAAATGTTCTTAAACGTTGCAATAGTACCTGCCTCAACTACCTCCTCCAGCAGCTCGCTCCATACACCCACTACCCTTGTGTGAAAGGGTTACAGCTCAGGTTCCTATTAAATCTTTTGCCCTTCACCTTAAACCTATTATGTGAGCCACGAAGAGGTGGTGTACTCAGACACAGAGTGCTGGAGTAACTCAGCGGGTCAGGCAGCATCTCTGGAGAACTTAGATAGGTGAGGTTTCAAGTAGAGATTTCAAGTTGTGATCCCTCATTGGACTGATCAGTCCGAAGAAGGGTTTTGACTCGAAATGTCACCTAACCCTGTTCACCAGAGATGCTGCCTGACCTCCTGTGTTACTCCAGCATTTTGTGTCCCTATTGTGTATTAACCAGCATCTACACCATGATGGGTGAGCCAGCACAAACTTGTCTTAGAAACAGTGTGCCTTGATCTTGGCCCCACGACCAACCTTTTCACTGCAGAGTCAAAATCTCCGGCTCAAAGCCCGTGCGAGTCAATGGCGTTCAATCTGATACGCACTGCAAAATCCTACAAGTGCTTTGGAGCAGCAGTATTTTCCTGGCGGGATGTTTAAACCAAGGGTAGACACAAAATGCTGGAGTAACTCAGCGGGACAGGCAGCATCTCTGGAGATATGCTGTCCGTCTTCAGACTCTTTAAACCAAGGGTCTGACCTTCTCAGTTTGGTTCCAGTGACCCTATTCCAAGAGCACGGGTGTTGTGACCATATCAAGCTGCACGACTAAGATTATTTTGGTTCTGTTCTTATTGCTCTTTGTGGGAGCTTAATGTGCAGTGTCTGCATCTCAAAATGGTACACATTAAAAACAATTATATAATACTAGACCAAGTGGACCCGTTGGGGCCCAAACCTCTCCTGCATTGGTGCAGCACCCCGTCCTCCCCCCCCCCCCCCCTCCCCTCTCTCCTCAACCCCCCTCTCCCTTCTCCCCCCTTCCCTCTCTCCTCTTCCCCCACTTCCCCCCTCCCTCCTCCCTCCCCCTCCCCTCCTTTTAAACTTTAAAATGTGAATAACTTTAAAAATATAACACCGATTTCAATAAAACTACTTGCATTATCACTAAAGTGACGACGGTGAGTAAGGTGGGCCTAAAATTGTCGCGCTATCGTGTACCGTTTTGGCTGAAGTTCAGTCACAAACAAGATAACTAACGAGCGTTTTAATATATAGAAGATGTTGTACGGGTGGAGGCGGTTGGACAGTTACGATCTCCACATTCTGCTGCCCGTGGTGAGGATTTTTCCTTCTGCTATAGGTCAATAATAACGTGCAGCAGGTCAGCGATGGTTTGTGCTCAATGTGTTTTGCCTGTTAAAAGTTGCAGCGCACGTAATATTTTCCCAAGCCCCTCTAAGGCATCGATAACACTCTCAGAGTTATGTGCGTGCCTGCCTTCTATTCCCTTCTCCTCAGTCCTGGAAATCAGTGGAACCTCTTGCAAAATCAATCCTAACTGGCTCGGTGCTGCACGGTCTATAGGCTGTAGAGATTCCGCGCGGAAACAGGCCCTTCGACCCACCGAGTCCGCGACTACCAATGATCACCCCATACACTAAGTAGTATAAGAAAATAACTGCAGATGCTGGTACAAATCGAAGGTATTTATTCACAAAATGCTGGAGTAACTCAGCAGGTCAGGCAGCATCTCAGGAGAGAAGGAATGGGTGATGTTTCGGGTCGAGACCCTTCTTCAGACTGATGTCAGGGTGGCGGGACATTTGTCCTGGAGACTGGAACACCCGGAGAAAACCGTACAGACAGCACCCGTAGTCAGGATCGAACCAGGGTCTCTGGCACTTAGGGTTGCCAACTTCCTCACTCCCAGATAAGTGACAATGGGTGACGTCACCGCCCCACGCCCCACGTGACCTCACCCAGCCAGCGGCCACGTGCTCCCGCTCCACCAATGGCGGTCGCCCAGCCCGGGCGGTGAAGTCACCCTTTGTCCCTTATTTGGGAGCGAGGAAGTTGGCAACCCTACTCATACGGGACAAGGGCGGTCCCATACAGGACAAACTAGACACATCGGGCTATTCATTCTTTGGTTAACCAAACTTTCTCTGCCGTCTTTGCTTTTTGGACGTCAGCCCATCATCGAGCTTCTCAATAAAAGGGACAATTAAAAAAAGCCTTGTCTCTCTCTCACCGCCTCGCCCGTGTTAACGGGGGTGTTGGGCGAGGCACGTGTTAACGGGGGTGTTGGGCGAGGCACATGTTAACGGGGGTGTTGGGCGAGGCACATGTTAACGGGGGTGTTGGGCGAGGCACGTGTTAACGGGGGTGTTGGGCGAGGCACGTGTTAACGGGGGTGTTGGGCGAGGCACGTGTTAACGGGGGTGTTGGGCGAGGCACGTGTTAACGGGGGTGTTGGGCGAGGCACGTGTTAACGGGGGTGTTGGGCGCGGCACATGTTAACGGGGGTGTTGGGCGCGGCACGTGTTAACGGGGGTGTTGGGCGCGGCACGTGTTAACGGGGGTGTTGGGCGAGGCGGTGAGAGAGAGACAAGGTTTTTTTTAATTGTTCCTTTTATTGAGAAGCTCGATGATGGGCTGACGTCCAAAAAGCAAAGACGGCAGAGAAAGTTTGGTTAACCAAAGAATGAAGAGCCCGATGATACTGGGTTAATTTCGAATAAAATGAGCTAGAAATTATACAGAGCAGTGTTTTTGTCGCAACATGTATTTTGAATGAATTCTGCACTTTTTCAGGAATCCTGCTGACTCCTTGGTGCACGAGATGATTTTAGGCTCAGAGGCCATTGTTATTTTATGCTGCTGTGGAATGCACAATTGACCATACATTTGTGACAGACACAAAATGCTGGAGTAACTCAGCGGGACAGGCAGCGTCTCTGGAGAGAAGGGATGGCTGACGTTTTGGCTCGTGGAACGCTCCACCCTTCCTCGATTATCGTGCTTCTTGCCGGTCTTCCATTCGTTTGTCCTACATCTATCGTCTCCCTTGCCCCTGAACCTCAGTCTGAAGAAGGGTCTCGAGCCGTAATGCCACCCATTCCTTCTCTCCAGAGATGCTGCCTGTCCCACTGAGTTACTCCAGCATTTTGTGACACCTTCTCTCCAGAGATGCTGCCTGTCCCACTGAGTTACCCCTGCAATTTTTTGTTTTTTCTATCTTCGGCTTAAACCAGCATCTGCAGTTCCTCCCGACACACCTTGTGCCATGAGTTGGGAATGCCGATGATCCTCTGTGGATCGAAGCCAGTAAAGCTAACGTCGGCAAGTGACAGGGGTTTTAAAACAAGCCGAAGGGAAGTCGAGCCGTGTAAAAATGTGCCCCAGCTTTCCTGATTTTTGCCGCAAGTTATTAGAATGTTCCATCTTGCGCTACTGTTAATAATTCAGTCGTCTTAATGGGAATGAAGAGTGCAGCTGGCTTTGATGGACGGAATGAATTTTCAATTTTCATAAAATTGTCTGAGCTTCATAAATTGTATACTTCAGCTGATAGCTTCATTTGCCTGGGAGCAGTTGGGTGAAGGAAGTATTCAGGCTGCTAGGCTGTTGCGTTTCATTCCGGAATTAGCATTTTTATAGGTTTTTTTTTAATGATAAAGACTAAATATAAAATTAGTTTTTCAAAATTGCTTAGCAGAGAAAACAAAATCCAACTGAAATATCTCAAGTCCAATTGTATAGTGGAAGGAAGAGGTTGGGTTGGGTTGAAGGGTGGTTTTTATGTTGGGAAGATGTACTCGCTCCCCACAGTATATGTGCAGGCTCTGGCCCAAACCGGGACTGACCTTTAGTGTCCTGTAATGAAGGTTTAGAATGTGTCGTAAGGAAGGAACACCTCCACTCAGTCTGCCTTGGCCTACCCGATCTCCCAGTTGCCAAATACTTTAATTCCCCTTCCCATTCCCACACTGGCCTTTCTGTCCTGGGCCTCCTCCATTATCAGATTGATGCCGCACGCAAACTGGAGGAACAGCACCTCGTGTTATCGTTTGGGCAGCTTGCACCCCAGCGGTGTGAATATTGACTGCTCTAATTTCAAGTAGCCCCTGCATTCTCTCCCTCTCCGTCCCTCCCCCAATCCCAGTCATCCTGCTAGTTTTACTGTCCGTGTCTCCTCGTTATCACCTCAACAGCCAACAATGGACCATTGTGGGCTTGTTGGTCATTGTTGTCGCCTGTGTTCTGTACCGTTTCATGCCTCTGGCTTCCCTCTCCACCGATTCCCAATCTGAGGAAGGGTCTTGACCCAAAATGCCACCCATTCTTTTTCTCCAGTGATGCGGCCTGACCCGCTGAGTTACTCCAGCACTTCGTGTCCACATTGAAGGGCTGCAAGCTATCAGATAGACAACTATAGGAAAGATGCTGTCAGGCTTGAAAGGGTTCAGAGACGATTTACAAGGATGTTGCAAGGAGTGACTGAGCTCCAGGTGGGAGGTTGAGCAGGCTAGGACTTTATTCCTTGAAGCGCTGGAGGAAAAAGTGTGAACTTATTGAGATGCACAAATCATGAGAGGAATAGAACACAGAGTTTAGTGACCAGAGTAGGGGAATCGAGAACCAGAAGACATAGGTTTAAGGTGAGAGGTTTAATAGGAACCCGAGGGGTAACCAAGGGCGTTGGGTGAATGGAACGAGCTGCCAGAGGAGGTAGTTGAGACAGGTGGTAATGCAATGTTTAAGAACTATTTGGACAGGTACATGGATAGGATAGGTTTAGAGGGATATGGGCAAATGCAGGCAGGTGTAGATGGGGCATGTTGGTCAGCAAGGGGAAGTTGGGCCGAAGGGCCTGTTTCCCTGTTGTATGACTCTATGACATGGCTTCGCAGCAAGGACATATATGACACACACATACATACACACGCACGCGCACACACCCAACTACATACACATATATAGACAATAGGTGTAGGAGGAGGCCATTCGGCCCTTCGAGCCAGCGCCGCCATTCAATGTGATCATGGCTGATCATTCTCAATCTGTACCCCGTTCCTGCCTTCTCCCCATACCCCCTGACTCCGCTATCCTTAAGAGCTCTATCAAGCTCTCTCTTGAATGCATTCAGAGAATTGGCCTCCACTGCCTTCTGAGGCAGAGAATTCCACAGATTTACAACTCTCTGACTGAAAAAGTTTTTCCTCATCTCCGTTCTAAATGGCCTACCCCTTACTCTTAAACTGTGGCCCCTGGCTCTGGACTCCCCCAACATTGGGAACATGCTTCCTGCCTCTAACGTGTCCAACCCCTTAATAATCTTATACGTTTCGATAAGATCCCCTCTCATCCTTCTAAATTCCAGTGTATACAAGCCTAGCCGCTCCAGTCTTTGGACGACCAATATGAACAACCAATAAAGGTGCATAAAGACAAAACCAATGGCCCCAAGTCTATGTAGTTCAGAGCTTATTTGCAGGTTGTGGTGTTTAATAGCCTGATGGCTGTCGGGAAGAAGTTGCTCCTGAACCTGGACGTTACAGTTTTCGGGCTCCTGTACCTTCCCGAAGGCAGGGGTGAGATGGATCCGTATCCAGGGAATAGTCTTTGGCTTGGAGGAACAGGCACCAGTGAGTAGTGTCACTTGTCATTCAGCACAGGGTGCGTCTGATGCTGATTGTGTTATCAGTAGTCCAGTAACATAGCCATCGCGCTAGCATACCTATTATCCATTACCATAATTCCTGTGAAGCACTTTGGATTGTATTGACTGATGTAATAGGGTCTTATTTAACACAATTTTTTTGTTTCCGAAAGTGTGATAGTGGACGTGCGTATTGATGAGTCTGTGAGTGCAGCAGACCGCTGTAATTCAGCGCAGAGAGAGTTCCCGATACTGGCTGTGTCAGGCGGGACGGCTGGAGAATATCACCTACCGACGCATGTAGGTCCCTCTGACACAGTGGCACAGGGAAGTCTGGGCTAGGCGTGCATAGTCATAGAGTCACACAGTGTGGATAAAGACCCATCAGCCCAACATGCCCACACTGGCCAACATGTTCCATCTAAACTAGTCCCACCTGCCTGTGTTTGGCCCATATCCCTCTAAACCGACCCTATCCACTTCCCTGTCTAAATGTTTATTAGACGTTGCGATAGTCCCTGCCACAACTACCTCCTCTGGCAGCTCGTTCCATACACCCACCACCCTTAGCGTTTACAAAATATTTAAAAGTTACCCCTCGGGTTCCTATTAAATCTTTCCCCTCTCACCTTAAACCTGTGTCCTCTGGTCCTCGATTCCCTTACTCTGGGCACGAGACTCTGTGCATCAACCCGATCTATTCCTCATGATTTTGCAAACTTCAATAAGATCACCCCTCATCTTCCTGAGCTCCAAGGAATGGAACCCCAGCCTGCTCAACCTCTCCCTGTAGCTCAGCCCCTCCAGTCCTGGCAACATCCTCGTAAATCTTCTCTGCGCCCTTTCCAGGAGGGAAGAAGATTGGACTTTGTTGCCTTCCATCACAGCGAGGAACGTGAGGAATCTGCTGTAGTGGAAGCTTCTGTTGATTTTTATGTAGTTGTGTGTCTTGTTGCTTTTTTGGTATGACTGTGTGGCAAAGCAAATTCCTTGCATGTTTTGTACATACTAGGCTAATTAATTAATTACAATACAATTTCCAGCTTGACAACATCCTTCCAGTAACACGGTGCCCAGAACTGAACGCAGTACTCTAAATGTGTGGAGGTTTGATAGGAGTGTGAGTATTGATGAAGCTGGGTGTTGCAAGCTCTGGGGATCGCGGTCGATCAATAACCCCGTGCATGAAGCGGAGGTTAATCACTGACACAGCCACAAGGCCATTGGAACAGGTTGAGTTCAAACTTGTTATCTAATGGTCATAAGTGATAGGAGTAGAATTAGGCCATTCAGCCGATCAAGTCTACTCCACCATTCAATCATGGCTGTTCTATCTCTCCCTCCTAACCCCATTCTCCTGCCTTCTCCCCTTAACCTCTGATACCCGCACTAATCAAAAATCTATCTATCTCTGCCTTAGAAATATCCACTGGCTTGGCTGCCACAGCCTTCTGTGGCAAAGAATCACACAGATTCACCACCCTCTGACTAAAGACACTTCTCCTCATCGCCTTTCTAAAAGAAAGTCCTTTAATTCTGGGCTTATGACTTCTGGTCTTAGACTCTCCCACTAGTGGAAACATCCTCTCCACCTCCACTCTATCCAAGCTTTACACTATTCTGTACGTTTCAATGGTCTTGGAGAGCGATACAGTGTGGAAACAGGCCCTTCGGCCCATCTTGATCACATTGGCCAACATGTCCCAGCTACACTTGGTCCTGTTAAGAATCCCTGGGTGGTAGCTGGTCTGGGCTGGCGGAACAACTTGCTTTCACCAGTCCTGGCAGATGGTCTTGGCCAGGTTTTGTAGACATTGGCCAGAGGATGGGCACCCGATTCCCATCAGAGGGCACGCAATGGGCACCACCTCCCGCCTAACGCCCGAGTGTGAACCATGCTTTTAAGTTGATGCTTGGGCTTTAATGGCTTGCCCTCCATGAAGGCCTATGTGCAATCTGTCATCGTCATTCTGCAGTCACACGCGTTCTAGGAGTTCGCAATAGAAACATGGAAAAACAGGTGCAGGAGTAGGCCATTCGGCCCTTCGAGCCAGCCCCGTCATTCTATATGATCGTGGCCGATCATCTAAAATCAGTACCCCGTTCCTGCTTTTCCCCCCATATCCCTTGTTTCCCATGGCACTAAGCACTAAATCTAACTCTCTCTTGAAAACATCCAGTGAATCGGCCTCCACTGCCTTCTGTGGCAGAGAATTCTACAAATTCACAACTCTCTGGGTAAAACGCTTTTCCTCATCTCAGTCCTAAATGGCCTAGCCCTTATTTTTAAACTGTAACCCCTGGTTCTGGACTCCCCCAACATGGGAACATTTTTCCTGCATCTAGCCTGTCCAATCCTTTAGGAATTTTATATGTTTCTACTAATAAGAAACATATGGTGGCACGGTGGCGCAGCGGTAGAGTTGCTGCTTTACAGCGAATGCAGCGCCGGAGACTCAGGTTCGATCCTGACTACGGGTGCTGCACTGTAAGGAGTTTGTACGTTCTCCCCGTGACCTGCGTGGGTTTTCTCCGAGATCTTCGGTTTCCTCCCACACTCCAAAGACGTACAGGTATGTAGGTTAATTGGCTGGGTAAAATGTAAAAATTGTCCCTAGTGGGTGTAGGATGGTGTTAATGTACGGGGATCGCTGGGCGGCACGGACTTGGTGGGCCGAAAAGGCCTGTTTCCGGCTGTATATATATGATATGATATAATACATTTTTATTTTATTTATATAGCGCTTTTCATATACTCAAAGACGCTTTACAGAGATTTTGAGAACATATGATATGATATAACATATGATATGAACATATGATATGATTTTGATATGATATGATGATATGATAAGATCCTAGAATCTTAGATCCGGTTTGGATTGACCGGGTTCAGGATTCAGTGCCGTGAAAGGTCATCTTCTGCGATCATCACCTGTGTTGATCGTTGAGCTCCTTCCCCAAACGCTGAGGCATAATGTCCTATTGTCCACTGTGATCTGGTGAACTTGGTAATGGCAGCACGGATTTTGCGTGAAATAATGTTATTTGCTTCACTGCCAAGGGCATCTTTCCTGTCCAATGCCCGTCACATTTTCATGGAGCTGTCAGTGTCCTGTCCAATGCCCGTCACATTTTCATGGAGCTGTCAGTCGGATGTGTTTGTTTGCGTGCCTGGAGTGCGCTGGCTTTCCCTGGTGTTTGACGCTACCTTCCCAGAGGCAGGCTTCACTCCAGTTCTCCCAGTAGACACGGGAAATGCTGCAAATACTCAGGTGGACAGGCAGCAACTGTGCAGAATGGAACAGATAGAGTTGCAGGAGCTTTCACGTCTCGATTGACGGTCATCGATCTGAAACAATAAATCTGAAGAAGGGTCCCAACCAAAAACATCCATTTCCCTCCACAGATGCTGCCTGACCTGTTAAGTTCCTCCAGAACTTTTTTAAAAACCTGGAAATGGTTGCAATTGTGCCCAGTGCTAAATTTCTTGGGGTAGCGCAGCGGTAGAGTTGCTGCCTCAACGCCAGAGACCCGGGTTTGATCCTGACTACGAGTGCTGTCTGTACAGAGTTTGTACGTTCTCCCTGTGACCATGTGGGTTTTCTGCGTGTGCTCCGGTTTCCTCCCACACTCCTAAGACGTGCAGGTTTGTAGGTTAAATTGGCTTCGGTAAAATTGTAAAAGGTCCCTAGTGGGTAGGATCGTGCCAGTGTGCGGTTGGCACGGACTCAGAGGGCAGAAGGGTCTATTTCTGCGCTGTATTTCTAAACTAAACTAAACTAAAGCAGTGTGTAAAAGTGTGTCTCAGTATCTGAGAGTGGTCTTGTAGGAGGCCTTGTATTAGGGATGACTCTGCTGTTACTTGCATGACTTAGTGGCTGGTGAGCAGGTATTGGAATTCCTCAGTATCTCAACAATAAACACCCACCGTGATGGGACTACAATCTCTGCTGGTAACGATGTCCTTCAAACATCTACACAACAGCACAGTTCTGCACAGTGCTCTCCACACCCAAATAGGCTGAGACTTGTCTTTCAAAAAGGACTATAACAGGGAACTGCAACCAGGTGATCACTCCTCCTTGATTGGCACAAAATGCTGGAGTAACTCAGCGGGACGGGCAGCATCTGTGGAGAGAAGGAATGGGTGACGTTTCAGGTTGAGACCCTTCTCCAGACTCACTCCTCCTTCTCTCTCTTTCCTCTTCCCCCTTTTTCTCCTTTTTTCTTCCTCTCTTTTTCTTTCCTCTCTCCTCTCTTTCTCTCCTCTTTCCTCTTTTTCTCTTCCCTTTCTTTTTCTCACCTCCCTTCTGTCTTTTTCTCTCCCCTCTGCTCTCTTCATCTCCTGTCTCCTCTGTTTCTGCCCTCTCTTTTTTTTCCTCTCTCTTTCTCCCCTCTTTCCTCTTTCTCTTCCCTTTCCTTTTCTCACCTCTCCTCTGTCTTTTTCTCTCTGCTTTCTCTCCTCTCTCCTCTTTCTCTCCCTCTCTTCACACATATTCCGTCTCCCGTCCCCTCCCTCCCTCCCTCCCTCTCTCGTTTTTTTGTACCAATCCCACATTGCCGAGCATTTAATATGAACGTAATGTGTATTTCTATAACCTGGTCAAACTGCAGATTAATGTGCATGAGCTATTCATCATTGCAACGGGTTGAGATGGTGCACATTGTATTAAAACATTGAAGCAATGGATCTCTGTTGGTGCATAAAGCACCCAAATGGACAATTGAAATGTTGATCTTGTACAGACTTACAAACCCAAGTGATCTCTCTGCGCTGGTTTAATGATTAAATACCTGTGGAAACCCTGAGCCACGGTGCTGATGGCATTATTAGGTTTGTAGACATAAGGGACTGTAAATGCTGATTTGCCAAAAAAGATCCACAGTACTGGAGTAACTCAGCAGGTCAGACAGCATCTCCACAGAACATGGATAGGCGACGTTTCACAGAGTGCTGGAGTAACTCAGCAGGTCAGACAGCATCTCCACAGAACATGGATAGGCCACGTTTCGGATCAGGAACCCTCATCAGTCTGAAGAAGTGTTCTGACCCAAAACGTCACCTATCCATGTTCTCCAGAGATGCTGCCTGGCCCACCGGGTTACTCCAGCACTTTGTGAAACGTCACCTATCCATGTTCTCCAAAGACGCTGCCCGACCCGCTGAGTTACTCCAGCACTCTGTGAAACGTCACCTATCCATGTTCTCCAGAGATGCTGCCTGACCCGCTGAGTTACTCCAGCACTCTGTGAAACGTCACCTATCCATGTTCTCCAGAGATGCTGCCTGACCCGCTGAGTTACTCCAGCACCTGGTGTCTTTTCTAGCATTTTGAGGTTTGCTGGTTTATTTTCCGCAGTTTAAGGTACAGAGAGCAGATGGGAAGGAGGCCGAATGTCTTGATAGGGTTGCAACGGCAAGATTGGTTTGTGTTCCTGACTGAGGCTCTGCTCCTGCTAACCCACTATCTTCTAAAGCTCTGGTGCCGGGCACTCCGGGCAGTGAACTGACCGTCTCTGACTCCAGTCTACTGTGCTGGGGATTGGCGTGAGCACAAACAGGAACAAGTCGTGGTTCACTCTGCTTGGCCTGCGTATCCAGAGAGGTGCGCAGCTTGGGAATGCTTTAAGAAAGGCCTGGCCCTGCCTTCTTTTCGGGCCTGTCGTCCTTTAGCATGTCTCTCTTTTCTGCAATGCAACTACTATTTCTTATTTCTATTGTATTTTACGCTACTGTGCACTAATTGAATGTAATTTTAACCCAATGATGTGTAAATGAAGAAACCATAATTTCAAACTGTGAAAGCCTTCTTTTGCCACCCCCACCCCCCCCCTCACCCACCTACCCACCCAACCCCCCCCCTCACCCACCCACCCAACCCCCCCCCTCACCCACCCACCCAACCCCCCCCTCACCCACCCACCCAACCCCCCCCCTCACCCACCCACCCAACCCCCCTCACCACCCCTCCACCCACCCCACCCAAAAGAAAATCTACTTGAAATGAGTTTAGTTGAGAGATAGTGTGGAAGCAGGCCCTTCGGCCCACTGAGTCCATGCCGAACAACGATCCTCCATACGCTAATGGAAAAATTAAAAGATTGGTTGATAGCTCAAACATTGGGGATTACAGTTTAGTAAGTGTATATGTTGAGGTAAAGGAGGGAGTTTCTGCTGATGGAAATAGTTTGCAAGGATTCCAATCCACGTTGAATCTTCTACTGTTCAGTTTAGTTTAGAGATACAGCGCGGAAACAGGCCCTTTGGCCCACCGAGTCCGTGCCGCCCAGCGATCCCCGCACACCAACATCATCCGACACACACTAGGGGCAACTTACATTTACACCAGGCCGATTAACCGGCACAGCTCCATGTCTTTGGAGTGTGGGAGGCAACCGAAGATATCGGAGAAAACCCATGCAGGTCACGGGGAGAACGTGCAAACTCCGTACAGGCAGCACCCGTAGTTGGGATCGTAGTTGTAGTTTAATTGGCTTTGATTTAAATTGTACATTGTCCCTGGTGTGTGTGGGCTGGTGTTAGTGTGCGGGGATCGCTGGTCGGGCACTGTAAGGCAGCAACTCTACCGCCGGGCCACCCTGGGTGACAGGATAGAGGGGTGCTTCGAGATAAACAGAATGGATCGTGTACGCGGGATGGGGAGATTGGCCCAAGGAGATGTTTCCTGTTACTCTTTATTTTGTTCAGCATCTGGTTCATCTGGGAGTGCAATTTGAGATTGATTTGAGTCCCCAATTTAAAAGCAATGTGTGAAGCATGCAGAAATTGCGGCCTATTCCATTATAAGAGGAGGCTTGCAGGATTAGGCGTGTTTCCATTGGTGAAAAGAAGATTGAGAGGCAAGTGATTTAGGTCCTTAAAATGCTGAGCATGGAGCGAGGCAGGATGTTCAATTTAAAATGTGTTTGTGGAATGAAGGGGAAGTGCTAATATGGTCAAAGTCATCAGACTGCAGCTCAGCGGCAGTGTTTATCTCCAGAATAAAGCCGGCAGCAGCGTTTCTCCAGCAGCGTTTCATAGAAGCATAGAAAATAGGTGCAGGAGGAGGCCATTCGGCCCTTTCGAGCCAGCACCGCCATTCAATGTGATCATGGCTGATCATCCACAATCAGTACCCCGTTCCTGCCCTCTCCCCATATCCCTTGATTCCACTAGCCCTAAGGGCGGCACAGTGGCACAGCGGTAGAGTTGCTGCCTTACAGCGAATGCAGCGCCGGAGACTCAGGTTCGATCCTGACTACGGGCGCCGTCTGTACGGAGTTTGTACGTTCTCCCCGTGACCTGCGTGGGTTTTCTCAGAGATCTTCGGTTTCCTCCCACACTCCAAAGACGTACAGGTTTGTAGGTTAATTGGCTGGGTAAAATGTAAAAATTGTCCCTAGTGTGTGTAGGATAGTGTTAATGTGCGGGGATCGCTGGGCGGCGCGGACCCGGTGGGCCAAAGGGCCTGTTTCCGCACTGTATCTCTAAATCTAAATCTAAATCTAAAAAGCACCATCACTGGAGTTTCTTGCAGTCAGCCAGCGGTAAATGGGAGGAACCAGGGGGTGTAGTCACGGGCATTTTAGTTGAAGAGTCTCCGTGCCAACTTTGACTTGGTCTCTGACTGCAGACGGCAGCCAAGAACTAATTTCTGTTCGGCTTCGCTGAAGTTGTTCTGTGATATCGTTCTCTCGTTCATGTCTATATTGTAGAAGATTTGTCCAAAAAGCTGTAATAATCCTTCACGGTCCAACTGTCCAGGACTAGAAATAACAAACAGGCTCACCTTATCAGCGGTGCTGAATAAATATTGGAGACATGCCCTTCCCCTTCTCACTCTCACGCACACGCACACGACAATTACACTTTACGATAGTTCCTAGATAATTTAACAATCAGTAGCGTGGCGTACCCACTTGCCAGATGCCATCTCCCGGCTCCAGATCCAACAGTCAAGGACCCTGGCAGCAGATAAATTACTGCCCCATAATTTTTTAATATATAATCCTTTACATGAAATAGTTAGCATCTCCTCGACACGATGGTTATTAAATCTCCCAATACTTCACTAAATGGCACCAGTCTAGGAATAGAGCTCCAGATTACGGATCACTGTGTGGGGAGAATTATCTCACCGATCACGTAGTTCTTCTGCTGCTGTTAATCTCTTTCCCTTGTGCTTTTTAAATAACTTGCTCTAATTGCAGTTTTACCAAGATCACCCATAACCACACGTGGTGGGTTGGGACCCTGGAACGTTAGACCTTTAGTGGGCGGCACGGTGGCGCAGCGGTAGAGTTGCTGCCCTACAGCTCCAGAGACCCGGGTTCGATCCTCACTACGGGTGCTATCCGTACGGAGTTTGTATCCGTGACCACGTGCGTTTTCTCCGGGAGCTCCGGTTTCCTCCCACGCTCCAAAGACATACAGGTTTGCAGGTTAATTGGCTTGGTATATGTGCAAAATTGTCCCTAATGTGTGTGGGATAGTGTTAAATGTGCGAGTGTACGCGGTGGTCGGTGGTTGGCACGGACTCGGTGGGCCGAAGCATCTGATTCCACACTGTACCTCTAACTACAAACTAAACAAACAGCCTATTCTGGATATATTGGCATTGTCTCAATTACTTTAAAGTCTAGAGCGATGGCAAAAGCAATATAAACGGGTCAATTAGATGGATTTCGGGACTGAGAAAGTTATCGGAAATAAATAATAGGCTTGACGAATCTAATGGTCACCTTTGCGGGATCTAGATTTTTACATTTGCTTCATCCTCCCCCCCATCTTCCCCCCACGAACACCTCCCACCTCCCCCCACGAACACCTCCCACCCTTCCCCCACGAACACCTCCCACCCTCCCCCCCACGAACACCTCCCACCCTCCCCCCACGAACACCTCCCACCCTCCCCCCCACGAACACCTCCCACCCTCCACCCCACGAACACCTCCCACCCTTCCCCCACGAACACCTCCCACCCTTCCCCCACGAACACCTCCCACCCTCCCCCCCACGAACACCTCCCACCCTCCCCCACAAACACCTCCCACCCTCCCCCACAAACACCTCCCACCCTCCCCCCACGAACACCTCCCACCCTCCCCCCCACGAACACCTCCCACCCTCCCCCCCACGAACACCTCCCACCTCCCCCCACGAACACCTCCCACCCTTCCCCCACGAACACCTCCCACCCTCCCCCCCACGAACACCTCCCACCCTCCCCCCCACGAACACCTCCCACCCTCCCCCCCACGAACACCTCCCACCCTCCCCCCCACGAACACCTCCCACCCTCCCCCCCACGAACACCTCCCACCCTCCCCCCCACGAACACCTCCCACCCTCCCCCCCTTCCCCCCCCCCCCCCCTGTCATTACCCGTCTGCATGCAGTGTGCCTGGGACGGGTCAACTGGTGTATACATTTATACTGTCACCATTCACCTCAGAGTGGGCTTGCAATGTTCCAAGTTTATATGAGGAACAGCATCTCATATTTATATTAATATGATATATTAATTTCTCTCACTTCAAGTAACCCCTGCAATCCCTCTCTCCCCATCCCTCCCCCACCCAAGTTACTCCATGTTCCATTCTCACCCAGCACACAGCGAACAATGGCCCCCGTTTCCTTTATCATCGTTATTTTGTTTGTATATCTTTCATTCATTTGTTCTATCTCTCCCTACATCACTGTCCGTATCTCTTGTCTCCCTTTCCCCTGACTAGTCTGAAGAAGGGTCTCGACCCAAAACGTCACCCTTTCCTTCTTTCCAGAGATGCTGCCTGTCCCGCTGAGTTAGAGTCATAGAGTGATACAGTGTGGAAACAGGCCCTTCGGCACAACTTGTCCATACTGGCCAACATGTCCCAGCTACGCTAGTCCAACCTGTCCGCACTTGGTCCATATCCCTCCAAACCTGTCCTATCCATGTACCTGTCTAATTGTGTCTTAAACGTTGGGATAGTCCCAACCTCAACTACCTCCTCTGGCAGCTTGTTCCATACACCCACCACCCTTTGTGTGAAAAAGTTACCCCTCAGATTCCTATTAAATCTTTCTCCTTCACCTTGAACCTATGTCCTCTGGTCCTTGATTCCCTTACTCTGGGCAAGAGACTCTGAGCGTCTGCCCGATCTATTCCCCTCATGATTTTATACACTCCAACATTTTGTGTTTATCTTCCAAAATCATTCTTCAGATAAACCTCTCAGAAAAGAGGTTGAATCTCTGAGCCTGATAAAGACCGTGTGCCCAGGGTTTATAGTCACAACATAAATCTTCACATCTAGTGCTTTTACTGTAGAATGGAACTGACAATCTCTGCTATTGCAACAGTGCTGGAATAACAGTAAAGCTCAAACAAGGTATGGCCCCAGAATTCACTTTACAATTGAGAGAAATGGGAATGAATTCACTTTCCATTTTCCTGGTTTGAGAACTAAATGTGCTTGAATATGTGAACCCATTCAAAGTCGTTGCTAAGCCCGGGTTAACGGTGTCTACACCTCACGCTGCCTCGGCAAGGCCAGCAGCATAATCAAGGACCACTCCCTCTTCTCCCCTCTCCCATCAGGCAAGAGGTACAGAAGTATGAAAACGCACACCTCCCGATTCAGGGACAGTTTCTTCCCAGCTGTTATCAGGCAACTGAACCGGCCTAACAATAACTAGAAGGTATTTATTCACAAAATGCTGGAGTAACTCAGCGGGTCAGGCAGCATCTCAGGAGAGAAGGAATGGGTGACGTTTCGGGTCGAGACCCTTCTTTAGACTGATCTCCTCCTCTCTTCGACGAGAGTTCTTACACTACCAATAACTAGAGAGCGATCCTGAGCTACCAGCTACCTATTCTATCTATCTATTAGAGACCCTCGGACTTTAATCAGACTTTACTGGACTTTATCTTAGAGTCATAGAGTCCTACAGCACAGAAAGAGGCCCTTCGGCCCATCGTGTCCGTGCCGCCCGTTACCAAACACAGTCTAATTTTAATCCCATTTTCCCGCATTTGGACCGTAGCCCTGAATGTTGTAGCATTTCAAGTGCCCATCCAAATGCCTCTTAAATGTTGTGAGTGTTCCCGCCTCCACCACCACCCCAGGCAGTGAGTTCCAGACTCCAACCACCCTCTGGGTGAAAAAGTTCTTTCTCACATCCCCCCGAAACCTCCCTCCCCATACCCTGTATCTATGTCCCCTCGTTGTTGAACCTTCCACCAGTGGAAGAAGTTCCCCACCATCTACCTTATCTATGCCCCTCATGATCTTGTACACCTCGATCATGTCCCCTCTCAGCCTTCTCTGCTCCAGGGAAAACAACCCCAGTCTGCTCAATCTTGTACAAAACGTTATTCTTTTTATCATATACCTGGCTGTTGTTGTCTCAACATTGATCACGTATTGTCCTTCCACTCACTGGTTAGCACGCAAGCTTTTCGCTGTACCTCAGTACATGTGACAATAAACTCAACTTAATATGCTTCTTTCCCTCTCTTGAGAGTACGGAAATTCTTCAAAAATCTCTGAATAAACGTTTAGGAAAGATTCTCGCTGGCCCCACTGGCAATCCAACTCTGGATCCACTGCTCTGGTTCCCCAGTTGTACCTTAACGTACCTGCTCCGTAGACCCATCACGCTCCCTATAAGTGATTGTGTTTAGTTTAGAGATACAGCGCGGAAACAGGCCCTTCGGCCCACCGAGTCCGCGCCGCCCAGCGATCCACGCACATTAAATAGTCTCCGCAAGGGACAATTTTACATTCATACCAAGCCAATTAACCTAAAACCCTGCACGTCTTTGGAGTGTGGGAGGAAACCGGAGATCCTGGAGAAAACCCACGCGGGACACGGGGAGAACGTACAGACAGCACCCGTAGTCGGGATCGAACCCGGGTCCCTGGCGTTGTGAGGCAGCAAGTCTATCGCTATGCTGACCTGCCCGAGTCCCATTCTAGTTAGCCCAGATATCCCGCCCCTCCCCACCTCGCTCTCACGGTTTCTCCTCGCTCCCCTTGCACGCTTCAGCACTTGCGACGGTTGACTGCCTCGGCTTCTCCGCATGCACGCGCTCCACTGCCGCGAAATTAAATTCCATACAGCAGTAGGTTTTGTTACCGCGTTATGGAATTGAAAATCGATTTCTTTCTCCCTGGAGTGAAGCGTGCTGACGAACGACTCCAGGTCATTGCACGCAATTCAGGAAGTTCATCCAGGCGTGGATTACCATCGCGCCGAGATTCCTGCACCGGTTTGAGGAGCATTCTGTGCGGGAATTTTGGAACGTGTTGTCCGGGGTGCAGTTATCAAGGAATATTTGAAGCCAAAAAAAATCTGCTGTAGGAACACTACGTGGAAACAGGCCCTTCAGCCCAACTTGCCCACATCGACCAACATGTCCCACCTGCCTGCGTTTGGCCCATATCCCTCTAAACCTGTCCTATCTGTCTAAATGTTTCTTAAACTTTGCGATAGTTCCCTGCCTCAACTACTGCCTCCAACAGCTCGTTCCATACACCCACCAGCCTTTATGTTCAAATGTTACCCCTCAGGTTCTGATTGAAATCTTTTCTCCCTCGCCTCAAACCTGTGTCCTCTAGTTACCCTTTCCCCTGACTCTCAGTCTGAAGAAGGGTCTCGACCCTAAACACCACCCTATTCCTTTTCTCCAGAGATGCTGCCTGACCCGCTGAGTTACTCCAGCATTTTGTTCCTGCCTTCGGTTTAAACCAGCATCTGCAGTTCCCCCCTCCACATCTAACCTTTAGGACTTTGCCACCTTCTTCTAGATTTCTGGACCACAGGGAAAGGTTTGTAAAGTTACCCTGTTGAATCCCTCTCGATTTGAGAGCTCAATTACATCCACTGTAGGGCAAGTTACTTATGAAGCATAATCTGCCAGCAGACGGCTCTGTGTAAATTGCATTCTCGGTAGTTAATGGAATGAATCAATGCCATGTGTGGGGAGCTGGACATTGACTAATCTCTTCCATTTCTGAACACGATTTATGAAAGACCTAATCTAACTTTTGCAGGCCATGAATTTGTAGACTATTAACTCTCAGGAAGCAATATTATACACAAGCACAAAATGTTCACGGGAGATTATTTTGGGGTTTGAGAAGCAAGACCCTAATAGTGTAGGAAGGAACCACAGAAGTATAGACATACCCGACCCCTCGCCTGACAGTCTGAAGAAGGGTCTCGACCCGAAACGTCACCCATCCCTTCTCTCCAGAGATGCTGCCTGACCCGCTGAGTTACTCCAGCATTTTGTGTCTACCAAGGAACTGCAGATGCTGGTTTAAACCAGAGATAGACACAAGAAGTTGGAGCAACTCAGCGGGACAGGCAGCATCTCTGGAGAGAAGGAATGGGTGACGTTTCGGGTCTATTCGACCCTATTTGTTCCATGTAAGTCAAGAATTTGAAAGCGTATTCCATGTGACAAAGAGGGTCGACGGTGATTGCCAGAGCAGTGGATTGACGGTGCCGTGCTTGCCCGGTGTGGGTCTATAGACGAGAACTCCATACCCAGTGGGTCTAGGATACTTCCAGTACAGTCCCTGGTGGACTCTTTGGAAGTGATGACCACAAGGTACAGAAACATTTAAGAAGCATTTAGACAAGTTTGGAGGGATGTTGGCCAAACGCAGGCAGGTGGGTCTAGTGTAGATGGGGCATGTTGGTTGGTGAGGGCAAGTTGAGCCGAAGGGCCTGTTTCCAATAGATCGGGTAGACCCACAGTCTCTTGCCCACAGGAGGGGAATTGAGGACGAGGGCATAGGTTCAAGGTGAAGGGAAGAGATATTTTATAGGAATCTGAGGGGTAGCTTTTTCAAAGGGTGGTGGGTGTACGAAACGAGCTGCCAGAGGAGGTAGTTGAGGCTGGGACTATCCCAACATTTAAGAAGCCTTTAGGCAGATACGTGTATAGGGCAGGTTTAGAGGGAAATGGGCCAAACGCAGGCAGGTGGGTCTAGTGTAGACAATAGACAATAGGTGCAGGAGTTGGCCATTCAGCCCTTCAAGCCAGCACCACCATTCAATGTGATCATGGCTGACCATTCTCAATCAGTACCCCGTTCCTGCCTTCTTCCCATACCCCCTGACTCCGCTATCCTTAAGAGCTTTATCTAGCTCTCTCTTGAATGCATTCAGAGAATTGGCCTCCACTGCCTTCTGAGGCAGAGAATTCCACAGATTTACAACTCTCTGACTGAAAAAAAAAATCCTCATCTCCGTTCTAAATGGCCTACCCCTTATTCTTAAACTGTGGTCCCTGGTTCTGGACTCCCCCCAACATTGGGAACATGTTTCCTGCCTCTAACGTGTCCAACCCCTTAATAATCTTATACGTTTCGATAAGATCCCCTCTCATCCTTCTAAATTCCAGTGTGGACAAGCCTAGTCGCTCCAGTCTTTCAACATATGACAGTCCCGCCATTCCGGGAATTAACCTAGTAAACCTAGTGTAGATGGGACATGTTGGTTGGTGAGGGCAAGTTTGGGCAAAGGGGCTGTTTCCCCTGGCTCCTAGTCTAAAGATTGGTCCCGGCACTAAACATCACCTATTCCTTTTCTCCAGACATGCTGCCTGACCCGCAGGGTTACTCCAACATTATGTGTCCACTATCTCCCAAACACTGGCTCATGTGTACAGGCTGCCCACAAGTCAAGAATATGTAACATGGGAATATGTAACATGGTATCCATTTACAACATTTCAATTCTAAGTATACTTAAGGTACTTATTTCAACTGTGTTCTGCTTTAATTATGGATGGGCAAGACATTTTTCCAGCTGCGTTTGGCACATCAAAGGCAGACATTCCCATCGCTCCATATTCCGAATGAATCGTTCACATTGCCACAGAGGTCTGAACTGACCTGTTTCTCTATCCCACCCATAAGGTCATGTGATAGGAATAGAATTAGGCCATTCGGCCCATCAAGTCTACGCCATTCAATCATGGCTGATCTATCTCTCCCTCCTAACCCCATTCTCCTGCCTTCTCCCCGTAACCCCTGACACCCGTACTAATCAAAAATCTATCTACCTCTGCCTTAAAAATATCCATTGACTTGGCCTCCACAGCCCTCTGTGGCAAAGAGTTCCACAGATTCGCCACCCTCTGACGATATAGATTCCCCCTCATCTGCTTCCTAAAGGAGCATTGCTTTATTCTGAGGCTGTGCCTTCTGGCTCCAAACGTTCCTAGTGGAAACATCATCTCCACACCCACTCTATCCATTGACCCAGGCTCCTTGTTTCCATCTCTGAACTTCTGTCTGCATCGTTACTTCTGCCCTCTAAAAACATTGTTTATTTTCCGGCCATAATATATATCGCTTCTGGTAAAAATCCATCTCCTTTGCTACTTTCGCAGTTTGTTTTATGACAACAGGGAAGCTTTGTTAATTCAGATTACAAAGCAATCTTGAATATATTGGAATCCATAATTGTGCTCATCATGCAAAGGATAGTGCAGGCCACTTGCCTGAGTTATAATAATTCTATTACTGTCTAATGTACCAGATCTGCAGTCATTAATTTTATTGGGAATTTTAAGCACTCTGTGATTAGCAGGCTTTTATTTGCGTGAGTCACTGCAAGGCTTTGACCATGTGTCTGCACTTTCCCTTCACTTCCCATTGATTTATCGGGCTCTATCTTCAGGAGTGCCTTCAGTCACCGCAGTGTGGACTTTCCTGCCCGCCATCTCTCCGTGTGTAATTGTATACTTTAGAACAGCAGGACCTTTGAGTAGTACCTCCAAGATGGCGCCCGGCGCCCAACCTGCAAGATGGCGCCCGGCTCCCAACCTCCAAGATGGCGCCCGGCCCAGGCGACCCTGTATGTGCCGGTCACAGAACTGGATTTGCAATCACCACGAAACATAGAAAACAGGTGCAGGAGGAGGCCATTTGGCCCTTCGAGCCAGCACCGCCATTCATTGTGATCATGGCTGATCGTCCACAATCAGTAACCCGTGCCTGCCTTCTCCCCGTATCCCTTGATTCCACTAGCCCCTAGAGCTTTATCTAACTCTCTTTTAAATTCATCCAGTGAATCGGCCTCCACTGCCCTCTGTGGCAGAGAATTCCACAAATTCGCAACTCTCTGGGTGAAAAATATTTTTCTCGCCTCAGTTTTAAATGGCCTCCCCTTTATTCTTAGACTGTGTGGCCCCTGGTTCTGGACTCCCCCAACATTGGGAACATTTTTCCTGCATCTAGCTTGTCCAGTGCTTTTATAATTTTATACGTCACCCATTACAATCGCCCCACTCTTTTAACCCTCTACTCCTGCAGCACCATTTCT
The DNA here is from genome assembly GCF_053455715.1 of Rhinoraja longicauda. Taxonomy (NCBI): domain Eukaryota; kingdom Metazoa; phylum Chordata; class Chondrichthyes; order Rajiformes; family Arhynchobatidae; genus Rhinoraja; species Rhinoraja longicauda. The sequence goes on from NC_135984.1 coordinate 3,775,144, forward strand.
TACTGTAACTATGCTCTTCTATATATTCCCGTTACTCCCTTTATCATGTATCTGCCTGCCGTGAATGGCTCGATTGTAATCGTGTATTGTCTTTCCACCGAGTGGTTAGCACGCAACAAAAGCTTTTCGCTGTACCTCGGTACACATGACAATGGACTTGTTCCCCAGGACAAACTCAGCGACTCTGTCACCTTTACACTGACACCACCAAACAGACCCACAAACAAACAAACAATCTGTGCTCATCTCAGTCTATCTCTTCACGGGACTGAAAGGCAGATGTCTTGATCAATTGGATCATAAGATCGTGATGGTAGAATTAGGCCATTCGGCCCATCAAGTCAACCCCGCCATTCAATCATGGCTGATCTATCTCTCCCTCCTAACCCCATTCTCCTCCCTTCTCCCCATAACCTCTGACACCCGTACTGATCAAGAATCTATCTATCTCTGCCTTGAAAATATCCACTGACTTGGCCTCCACTGCCTTCCATGGCTGCGAATTCCACTCATTTTAATTTTAATGTTGTGACATTTTTAATCATCTCACCATTGTGCTGCACAAGGTCAGGGAGTCCCTGACTACGCAGGTTCTGTTTATGAAACTCTGCCTTCCAATTGTGTAGGAAAATATAGCTGCAGATGCTGGTACAAATCGAAGGTATCACAAAGTGCTAGAGTAACTCAGCGGGTCAGGCAGCATCCCTGGAGAGAAGGAATGGGTGATGTTTCGGGTCGAGACCCTTCTTCAAACTGTCCTTCCAATTAATGCTGTCTCAGCAGCGAGCGTTCATTTCGAAGATGCTTTGACTAGTGTGAAGCATAAAGGTTGTGAGGTCTGAGTGTTTTGTACAGTGCATTTGTCACAAATTCCTTTTCTTTCGTCTTTCCGTGTGAAAGTGTAATGGGGCTTGGCAAGCCTTTGTAGCTGTGTGCCCTGGCTGCTCCCTGTGAGTGCTCCAGCACTTTGAAATCAGCTCTGCGCGTTTGAAGGCAGATTAATGATGCAGCGGCCCACTCGTGTTGCTGCATCTGAGCCTGATGTTCCGGCGATACCAGCCTCACTCACCCTGTCTGTGTGAAATAATCAAATCTCGGAAAAAGCTGCTCGCTGCTTGAGGTTCAATTAAACTGTCAGCATCCTTGGCACATCCTTCACACAGAGAGTGGTGAGTCTGTGGAATTCTCTGCCACAGAAGGTAGTTGAGGCCAGTTCATTGGCTATATTTAAGAGGGAGTTAGATGTGGCCCTTGTGGCTAAAGTGATCAGGGGGTATGGAGAGAAGGCAGGTACAGGATACTGAGCTGGATGATCAGCCATGATCATATTGAATGGCGGTGCAGGCTCGAAGGGCCAAATGGCCTACTCCTGCACCTATTTTCTATGTTTCTATGTTGGCATTGCATTTGATCTCATTCCGACCTCTTGTACATCTGCACACATCTACTGGCGCCTTTGCAACACCGTGTGCCTGTGTCTCCGCTCCACCTCAAATGCCCTTCGCTCCTTTGCTGTCTCCGCGCTCCATTCCTCTGCCCACGTCCCACCAGCCTCCCGTCATGTAGTCAACCAGCGTGGAAACAGGCCCTTCGGCCCAACTTGCCCACACCGGCCAACGTGCCCCATCTACACTGGTCCCACCTGCCTGTGTTTGGCTCATATCCCTCCAAACCTGTCCTATCCATGCACCTGTCTGATTGCTTCTAACACATTGCGATGGTCCCTGACTCAATCACTTCGTCCGGCAGCTCGTTCCATCCACCCACCACCCTTTGTATGAAATCGCTACTCCTTAGGTTCCTATAAAGTATCTCCCCCTTCACCTTAAACCTACGTCCTCTGGTTCTCTCTTCCCCTCGCCTGGGCAAGAGAGTCTGTGCATCCATCCGATCTATTCCTCTGCCCAATATCCCCTCTCATTAGGTTCCACTCAGCACCCACCAGCGTCTGCCCCACCCATTGGTAGGCACTGCTGTGTATGGGCCATTTTGCCACCTCCCTCTTCATCCTGATGCAAGGTCTTCAGCTGTAATGTTGACTCCTTTTGCCTCCACAGATGTTGCTCTGACCCGCTGAGCTCCTGCTTTTGTTCCACATTCTGACATCTGCAGTCTCACTTGTCCTCCCCTTCACCTCAAAAACCTATTTCTTAGCCCTGGGTTTTCAAACTTCTCTATTAACAGCTGTCATTCTTGATTAGTCCGGGTGTCAGAAGGCAGGAGAATGGGGTTAGGAGGGAGGGGTAGATCACCCATGATTGAATGGCGGAGTAGACCTGATGGGCCGAATGGCCTAATTCTATTCTTGTCACTTATGACCTTATCAGGCAATTGAGCCGTCCTACCAACGACTAGAGAGTAGTGCTGAAGATGGGTCTCGACCCGAAACATCACCCATTCCTTCTCTCCAGAGATGCTGCCTGACCCGCTGAGTTACTCCACTATCTTATGTCGACCTTTGATTTTAACCAGCATCTGCAGTTTTCTTTCCAAGAGAGTAGTCCGGGGCTACTATCTACCTCGTTGGAGACCTTCGGACTATCTTTAATCGGACTTTACTGGATATTATCTTGCACTAAACGTATTACCTTTATCCTGTATCTGCACACTGCGGACGGCCCGATTATAATCATGTGCAGTCATGTACGCGACTGGGGGTCACTAGAGAGGGACTACGCGCTGTCCACGGGCACCCTGGGGGACATCTGGGACCGTGGGGGTCAATAAACTAGACTCAACTATTATCTCCCTACACAGCTGTTCATTCTCAATCAGTACCCCGTCCCTGCCTTCTCCCCATACCCCCTGACTCCGCTATCCTTAAGAGCTCTATCTAACTCTCTCTTGAAAGCATCCAGAGAATTGGCCTCCACTGCCTTCTGAGGCAGAGAAATCCACAGATTTACAACTCGTTGACTGAAAAAGGTTTTCCTCATCTCCGTTCTAAATGGCCTACCCCTTATTCTTAAACTGTGGCCCCTAGTTCTGGACTCCTTCAACATTGGGAACATGTTTCCTGCCTCTAAGGTGTCCAACCCCTTAATAATCTTATTCGTTTCGATAAGATCCCCTCTCATCCTTCTAAATTCCAGTGTAGACAAGCCTAGCCGCTCCAGTCTTTCAACATTAGGTATGTAGGTTAATTGGCTGGGTAAATGTAAAAAAAAAAATTGTCCCTAGTGGGTGTAGGATAGTGTTAATGTACAGGGATCGCTGGGCTGCACGGACTTGGTGGGCCGAAAAGGCCTGTTTCCGGCTGTATATATATGATATGATATGATAACATACGACAGTCCCGCCATTCCGGGAATTAACCTAGTAAACCTACGCTGCACGCCCTCAATAGCAAGAATATCCTTCCTCAAATTTGGAGACCAAAACTGCACACAGTACTCCAGGTGCGGTCTCACTAGGGCCCTGTACAACTGCAGAAGGACCTCTTTGCTCCTATACTCAACACCTCTTGTTATGAAGGCCAACATTCCATTGGCTTTCTTCACTGCCTGCTGTACCTGCATGCTTCCTTTCAGTGACTGATGCACTAGGACACCCAGATCTCGTTGTATGTCCCCTTTTCCCCTTTTCCTTCATATTCTTACCACCAAAGTGGATAACCTCACACTTATCCACATTAAACTGCATTTGCCATGCATCCGCCCACTCACACAACCTGTCCAAGTCACCCTGCAACCTCATAGCATCTTTCTCACAGTTCACACTGCCACCCAGCTTTGTATCATCTGCAAATTTGCTAATAGTACTTTTAATTCCATAGTCCCTCTCTAGTAACACCGCCAGGGCGCGGACGTAACCCAGGAAAAGGGGCAGGCAGCCGGCTCGGGCAGGGCCCTCTTCCGCCTGGCGCCATGACTCACGGATGGCGTTGCATTGGCTGGCACATCAAAGCGAGTGTTAGGAGGATAGACAGAGAAAGCCAGAGTAACTCAGCGGGTCAGGCAGCATCTCTGGAGAGAAGAAATGGGTGACGTTTTGGGTTGAGATCTGACCCGAAATGTCACCCATTCCTTTTCTCCAGAGACGCTGTCTAACCCATGGAGTTACTCCAGCGTTTGGTGTCTGTCTTTGCTTTAAACCAAAGTCTGCAGTGCCTTCTTACACACGAGTTAGAAGGAGATGCAACTCATCGCATGGTGAAGCGGGAAATGCAGTGGAGTGCAGTGAGATTCTAAGGGAGACACAAAATGCTGGACTAACTCAGCGGGTCAGGCAGCATCTCAGGAGAGAAGGAATGGGTGACGTTTCGGGTCGAGACCCTTCTTCAGACTGAATGTAGTGCAACTCTACATGCGGGAGCAGGTAACTGTCAGGCCTGCAGTGACTGCATGGGGCACTGCACCTGGCTTCTCCTCCACCCTTGCAATGTGCATTGCTTGCAAATGCCTGCCGGCAGCCTGTTAGATTGTGACTGTGGTACTCAGGGTTATCTGTTCTTCAGTCAGCGGCTAATGAACGAGTGCAGGTCGCCACACTGGGGCAGGGGTGGCCACTTTACTGTAGTTTCCCACAGGCCTTCCCCGTCATGTAAAGTTTAGAGATACAGTGCGGAAACAGGCCCTTTTGGCCCACCGGGACCGCGCCGACCAGCGATCCCGGCACTATCCTACACCCACTAGGGACAATTTTTTTAAACATTTACCAAGCCAATTAACCTACATACCTGTACATCTCTGGAGTGTGGGAGGAAACCGAAGATCTCGGAGGAAACCCACGTGGGTCTTGGGGAGAACTTACAGACAGTGCCCGTAGTCGGGATTGAACCCGGGTCTCCGGCGTTGCATTGGCTGTCAGGCAGCTGCTCTACCACTGTGCCACCGTGACCGCCCTAAACCTGCTGCTGCGCCCTGTGTGTCTGCTACACCACGATTCGCAGCTTTTATCTGCCTTACCACTCGTGCAGTAACGTAAGAACAAATGTTCAGCAAGAAAGCAGTGGCTTTTCCCACCCTCGGGAGGACTCGGCACTCTGAGACCAGCCAGGGGCTGCACGGCAGCTGAGACTTTGCCCTGTAAACTGTGTTTGCGAGACAGTGGATCAGGTTTCCATTGACAGGCAGTCAGGCTCCACGCACCCAGTTCTGGGCCAACTAGGGGAAAGGCTGCAGGAGGATGGTTGGCTCTGATAACTAAGGGACTATTTCATATCGAGTTCCGCCATCGCTCCGAGAGGCAATTGGAAGGGTTGGGTTTCCTTCAGTTGTCACGTATACCGAGGTGCAGTGAAAGGCTGGAGGATAAAAAGCTGCAGATGCTGGTTAAAATCGAAGGTAGACACAAAATGCTGGAGTAAGATTTTTTTTTAGATTTAGAGATACAGCGCGGAAACAGGCCCTTCGGCCCACCGGGTCCGCACTGCCCAGCGATCCCCGCACATTAACACTATCCTACACACACCAGGGACAATTTTTACATTTACCCAGTCAATTAACCTACATAACTCAGCAGATCAGGCAGCATCTCAGGAGAGAAGGAATGGGTGACGTTTCGGGTCGAGACCCTTCTTCAGACTGATGTCAGGGGAGGGCAGTCCAAGCCTGTCCTATCCATGTACCTGTCTAACTGTTTCTTAAACGATGGGATAGTCCCAGCCTCAACTACCTCCTCTGGCAGCTCATTCCATGCACCCACCACCCTCTGGTTGAAAAAGTTACCCCTCGGATTCCTATTAAATCTTTTCCCCTTTTCACCTAGAACCTATGTCCTCTGGTCCTCGATTTTCCTTCTCTGAGTAAAAGACTCTGTGCATCTACCCGATCTATTCCTCTCAGTTCTCTGCAACCTGACAATTCAGTCGGCCCACACCACCAGCCTTCCAATCTTTTCACCCTCCTTATCGATCTCTTTTCAGGGCAGTCAGTTATTTTGCTTCCGTCCTCGTTCAGGGGGGTGAACTCCACGCATCGAGACTCCACTTTCAAACACGTCTCCTCCTCCTGTTGCATCTTTCTTTACCAATCTCTCTCATTCTTGTCCTCCTGGATCTTCACAGTTCCACCGATTGCAGCGTGCTCCCCCTTGTCCATTTTGTCCAGATGTTTCCTGGTTTTGAGGAGCTCAGCCCAAAATTAGGAATAATCCGGGAAAGAGTGGGTAGTATCTTCACCTTCCCCCATGCCTGTCCCCTTCTTTAACCTGGGTTAATTTTATCTTGCCTGCCAAAGCACATGGGAAGAAATTCCATTTTACTGTGAATTTCGCCGGGTTTTCCCCCAGCTGTGTTTGGCTTCTCTCTGCTCTGCTGGACGTGTGGATTAGGAACAGATTTTGGAGCGGGCCTCTTTGGTAGCATGGGGAGGGCGCGGGGGCTTTTGTGATGTAGCAAAAGATCCCCAAGCCCAGGGAGTGATATCAAACAAATGTGGACACCCAAGTTAAACGTTTCAATATGTAAGAAGGAACTGCAGATGCTGGTTTACACCGAAGCTAGACAAAAAATGCCAGAGTAAAACTCAGCGGTTCAGGCAGCATCTCTGGAGAAAAGGAGTGGGTGATGTTTCGGGAGGAGACCCTTCTTCAGACTTCAGGGTCAGGTTTTCAAAAAGGGTCTCGACCCCAAAAAGTCACCTATTCCTTTTCTCCAGAGATGCTGCCCGACCCGCTGAGTTACACCAGCTCTTGGTGTCTTCAATAAGGTTGAGTAAATCAGGAGATGTTTGTGCAAATCTCAAGAAGGTGTTTTAAGGAAATCTTCTCAGAAGGTGGAGAGGTTGAAGGAGGGAATTCTGGAACTTGGGCCTTTGACAGCTGGAGGCATGGGTGCTGCTGGAGGGGGGGTTTATCTGCAGGGAGGGGCAGCACAGCGGTCATCTATCAGAACTGCTGGCCGAGCTGTGAGGGTTCTGGCGACATGTTTCATCAACACCAAGACTTGCGGATTCTGTGTAGGAAGGAACTGCAGACGCTGGTTCCCACCGAAGATAGACACAAAATGGTGGAGTAACTCAGCGGGTCGGGCAGCATCTCTCGGGGGAAAAAGAATAGGTGACGTTTCGGGTCGAGACCCTTCTTCAGACTGAGAGTCAGGGGTGAGGGAGACTAGAGATATGAAAAGGTACAGAACAAATCAGTGCCACAATTGAGTTACTTTTTGGCGATCTTGTGGATTCTGAACGGTCCCGATCCGAGACGTCACCTATCCATGTTCTCCAGAGATGCTGCCTGACCCGCTGAGTTACTCCAGCACTCTGTGAAACGTCACCTATCCATGTTCTCCAGAGATGCTGCCTGACCCGCTGAGTTACTCCAGCACTCTGTGAAACGTCACCTATCCATGTTCTCCAGAGATGCTGCCTGACCCGCTGAGTTACTCCAGCACTCTGTGAAACGTCACCTATCCATGTTCTCCACAGATGCTGCCTGACCCTCTGAGTTACTCCAGCACTCTGTGAAACGTCACCTATCCATGTTCTCCACAGATGCTGCCTGACCCGCTGAGTTACTCCAGCACTCTGTGTCCATCGTACAGTTTCTATCTTTCAGCAAGGGCTTCGTTTTTAACTGCTCAATTCTCTTTCCACAAGGCCCTGTGTTCTGCTTGCCTGCCCCAACTTCATGACCTCTCATCCCTAAACCTCGTTGTGTTCTGTTAACTGAGGCCTCGTGATCGCTCCTGGAGTTACCCACTCTATCACAGCAACAAAATAAGAATGTCATTGTTTTTTTTCGGACATGTGACAATAATAAACACTCTTAACTCGTTACTCTCAGCGGCCAGGAGCATACACTCCAGACAAAGACACAAAGTGCTGGAGTAACTCAGCGGGTCAGGCAGCATCCTTGGAGAACAAGGATAGGTGGCGTTTCGGGTCGGGACCTTTCTTCAGACCGGAAACGTCACCTATCCATGTTTTTCAGAGATACTGCCTGACCCGCTGAGTGACTCCAACGTTTTGTGTCTTTGCTTGGTAAACCAGCATCTGTCGTTCCTTGTTTCACTCCAGTGTTGCCTCCTACCCCCTCCCACCAATGCCATTCAAAACCTACCCCTTCATCCATCTTTTGACACGTGTGTGTGTGTGCGTGTTTCTGTGCGTGTGCGTGTTTGTGTGCGTGTTTGTGTGCGTGTGCATCTGCGTGTTTGTGCGCGTGTTTGTGCGCGTGTGCGTGTGACTACCCATGGACAAACCACATCAAGACTGGGGGTGTTCACATTCGGGGCATTGTTGAGGAATGGTGTACAAACCGAGCAGGAACAACATTTGTGTAATCTCAGTAGGACAGCCAACATTGACGGTGAAAGAAATATTCCGGCTCCACTCCGCCCAACGCAGTAGATCTCCCCGCGGTTTTGCCCGTTGCCTCCCGGCGTTTGACCTGGGTGGTAACCGTGTGCTGGCCGCGGGTGGAGATGTGGCGGCCAGTGGCGGAGCGAGAGCAGTCATAGCCTTAATGTTGTCAGGAGGACAGTGTAGACTGTTGATATCACCATCTTTGTCGCCTTCCCTCTGCCTCCCCCCCCCCTCCCTCCCCCCCCCCCCCCCCTCCTCCCTTGTCATGGCATCTTTCAAACCACGGGACTGACCCTGTCCCCTCCATCTGTCTTTTCCTACCCAGAATCCCCTCAAATCCTACCATACAACAAAGAGGCCAGAGGCATAGTGACCGAGGGTGGAGACGATGGCAAGAGCGGCCACAACACGCTGATGATCGGAGCCATTGCGGGCGGAGCCGCGCTCCTCCTCTTGGTCGCCGTCATCGTGGCCTTCGTCGTCGTGCGCAGGCGGCAGCGGACCTTCAAGGGGGACTACAACACCAAGAAGCACGTCTTTGGCAACGGCTACGGTAAGGCAGGCATGCTGCCGCCGGGGCCCCAGCAGCGCCCCTACCCGGAGTCTGATGAGGACAAGAAGCTCTCCTCCATGAACGTAAGTTACGAGAGCGAGAGGAAGGTCGCCCGAGACGGCGCCGACTTCGACACGGACTCCAAGCGCCCATACTTCACGGTGGACGAGAGCGACGAGCTGGAGGAACGGACACCGAGCTTCCAGTATCCGCCCGACCTGACGGAAGACATGGTCTCGCAGAACGACGGCTCCATCATCTCAAAGAAAGAGTGGTATGTCTAGAGTGGCGGAGCTGTGGTGCGGGCCAACGGCAGAGTGTCCAAACTCTGGCCCAGGTGGTCCCCTGTAAAGAACTCTGCAACAGCTAAGCTCTTAACGATTACAATGCGGTTTATTTTTCACATTTCATTCAACAACGACGACAACAACAACAACAACTAAAAAAAAGTGCTAAAGACAATTATTTGATAAACATGACTGGTTTGTACAGCACTCACGGGGAGAGGCCCACTCTCTGCCAGCTGGACTTGCTGAGAAAGCTGATGCTGCACCACTAAACTCAACAGATAACTTGTGCTAAACACTGGAAACTTGGGCGGCCACTTCTGTGGCTGCATTACCTTGACCGTCATTATCTTAGCCATTAATTTATAACCACTAACCGGGACTGGACATGACTAATAACTCGCTGGCGTCTGCCAGTCAATGGTTGGTTTAGCTTGGTGACCAACTGATGATGGCATGCAATTAGCGACTTTTAAAACTCCATTAAATGGAGAGGATGTGGGGAAAACTGAAGCTCACTAATCCTCCGGCTGGCAGCTTCTGATGGCAGTTAGCTGATACCAGTCTCAAAGGCCCAAATTTCTTTAAATCGCACATAACTCTTAACACCATACACAGTCCTGTTGGGCACCTTAAGTGACTTGTAAATGTTTTGTTTTTAGGGTCACAGACTTGTTAAAACATTTATTTTTTATTTTTTAATTGCTTTGAAGCAAAATGAATTTGCCTGCAAGAAAAAGTAGATTTCATTCCTCTCCCGAATGAAGTTGTGGTTGCAGATCCGACGTTCCTGCATGTGAGTTTGTCTTGCGTCACATCTGAACATTGTGTCCCTTTTGTGGAGCTTCTATGGTGCAAGGAAACGCTTCCTCTCACGAACCCTGACAAACCTCGGCAGCATTTTAAAAGATCGAGGTTCAATCGTTGAGTCTCTGGATGCATGTTTCAAAATTCTCTTTAACAAAGTGTTTGATGTGCTCCATTTTGCCTAACGTCAGCTCTGTACTATAATGTATATTTCAGACTACTTCCATCATGTCAGATTTCTCGTAGTGCTTCGCCATGTCCATCTCTAGTCTGGTTTGATGTAACTTAAGCCCTAATGTTTTGCAAAACAAATTTCTTTACCTCTTTCCTTGCGGGCCCCAATCAATTGACCCTCGATGGTAGACGTTACTGGTGGACAGGATCGCAGTGTGAGGGATTTGCAAATGCTAGTCAGACGGAGTTGGAGTAAAGTGAAGGGAACTTCTGCTTACTGACGAACGTCCGAAATTGAAATGCTGAAAATCGTCAGGCAGTCAAAAAGGGAGAGAGAGAGAGATCAATCTTTCAGCACGATGGCGGTCCCATCAGGACCAGAATGAAGAGAAGCTGCCGTGAGGTTTATTGTCCGGTCTGGACCTGCACAGGTCTGATCCAGGAGTGATCCGGATTAGTCTGTTACCATAAGCACCAACGCAGTTGCTTATTCATGCGGAGTTTGTAAAGTAATCGGTGTACATAGGGTTGCCAACTGTCCCGTATTAGCCGGGACATCCTGTATTTTGGCCTAAATTGGTTTATCCCATACAGGACCGCCCTTGTCCCGTATTAGTCACCCTTGTCCCGCTGTCAGCCGGGACAGTGTAGGCTAACAGAGGAGGAGCGGGGCCGAGTGTGTTCGCCTAACGGAGGTTGCGTAGCAGCCCGCCTCCCGGCCCGGGCGGCCGCCATTGGTGGAGCGGGAGCACGTGGCCGCTGGCTGGGTGAGGTCGCGTGGGGCGCGGGGCGGTGACGTCGCCTTGTCCCGTATTTGGGAGTGGGATAGTTGGCAACACTAGGTGTGCATGCAATGATGATAAATACAGAGATTAGTACAATGCCAAGCGCAGAATGGTGCAAGATTGCAGTGCAATCTGAGGTGGTGTAAAAAATATATAAAATGTTAAAGTGTAATGACTGAATGAGGTGCAAGTGTGGTGTAAGAATTGAGTGCCATCAGTTGCAGATGTTCCTATTGTAGCACAGTAGGATGCCAACCAAGCCTGCTCACCAAACAATGACTTAACACCTTCCAGCTTTGGTCCTCCATTCCCCTGTTAATTTGGTAAATAACTGCAGTTTGTCTGATTGTGGGCAGTGGGTTTGTGCTGTAATCAGCGTTGCACCTCCCTAACAGTACTAACACATGGGGCATTGTGCAGAGTAACAAGCAACATCGCAGCCGAGCAAGATGCTATCAGGCAGCACAGCTCTCCCTTTGTTCCACAATTGCCAATGCATCAAGAGTAACATTTGAAAACCGCCTACAAACACAGTGGCAGAAATGTTATCGGTAAATAATAATTGTAACATTGTGCTGCCCTGGCTACAAGACTACGTCTCCTCAAATCCAAGCAACAGATTCCCATCTGGCCTTGAGCCTTCTGTGAACGGGAATGCGTGTAAAACAAGGGGCAGTGGGTCTTGTGATGTTGAATGAGAGAGTGGTACGGGCAAGGGGCATAGCAAGCACCTGCCAAAACACAGGGCAGTGCCATAGAGTTAGGGGGCAGTGAGACTACACTGCTGTCAATCGTAGAAACATAGAAAATAGGTGCAGGAGGAGGCCATTTGGCCCTTTGAGACAGCACCGCCATTCATTGTGATCGTGGCTGATCATCCACAATCAGTAACCCGTGCCTGCCTTCTCCCCATACCCCTTCATTCCACTAGCCCCTAGAGCTCTATCTAACTCTCTTTTAAATTCATCCAGTGAATTGGCCTCCACTGCCCTCTGTGGCAGAGAATTCCACACATTCACAACTCTCTGGTTGAAAACGTTTCTTCTCATCTCAGTTTTAAATGGCCTCCCCTTTATTCTTAGACTGTGGCCCCTGGTTCTGGACTCGCCCAACATTGAGAACATCTTTCCTGCATCTAGCTTGTCCAGGCATTTTATCCGTTTCTATAAGATCCCCCCTCATCCTTGGGAGGAACGTGCATAAAACTTGAGGAGGCTGGAGGTGCACGTCAGATCAATCACAAGGGTGTTGGGGGTTACGGGAGGAAGGCAGGAGAATGGGGCTAGGGGGGAAAGATAGATCAGCCGTGATTGAACGGCGGAGTAGACGATGGGCCGAATGGCCTAATTCTGTTCCCATCACTTATGAACTTATGAGATGAGTTGTGACATTTGAGTCCTGTAGCCTTATCAAAATCATGATGGATTACTGAGCTGTGCAGTGCTGTGCTGGCCTTGTCACTGAGTTAATAAGCCAGCACATGGTAATATTTGTAAGTTTAACAATGTCTTCTGCAAAAGACAAGGGTCAGTAAATGTGCATGAAGCTAACTGATTGCAATAGGATTGGTGCTGTCTCATCCATTTTGAGAGAAGAAACAAGCCATCCATCGCCTGCATAGCCTCAATGTGAGCACACTGTTTATTCCCCAACTTGTGTCTGGCTTTTGGTCACCTGGGATGAGGAGTAAACGTGAGCCTTGCCAGGACTATCGACATCTGTCCGCGGCCGCCTAATGTTTAAGAAACATTTAGTCAAGTACAAGGATATAGGACAGGTTGAGAGGGATATGGGTCAAACGCAAGCAGGTGGGACTAGTGTAGTTGGGACATGTCGGTCGGTGTGGGCAAGTTGGGCCTGTTTCTACACTGTATCACTCTATGACTCTATCCCAAAAAATTAGAAAAATTAAGAAGCTAAGTCGGAAGATGAAGCTGAAGGGGAGGTTCTGCTCAAACAGCCTAATCCTGCTACTAGTTCTAGCGTTCTGCATTGTGGTCAATGTTCAAAGACACTGAAACCAGACTATGAAAATCAAATGTAGTCAATACAGGTTTCGTAGATCTTAAGATAATTGTTATAACTGTGAGTGGTCCATTAGTCTGAGGCACTGTGATTAGCGCTCACTTCAGTTTAGATTATTGTCACGTGTACCGGGGAACAGTGAAAAGCTTTTGTGTGCTAACCAGTCAGCGGAAAGACAAGACACGATTGCAATCAAGTCATTTACAGCGTATAGAAACGTAGAAAACAGGTGCAGGAGCCGGCCATTCGGCCCTTCGAGCCAGTGTTACCATTCATCATGATCATCCAAAATCAGTACCCCGTTCCTGCTTTCTCCCCATATCCCTTGATTTCGTTAGCCCAAAGAGCTAAATCTAACTCTCCCTTGAAAACATCCAGTGAATTGGCCTCCGCTGCCTTCTGTGGCAAAGAATTCCACGGATTCACAACTCTCTGGGCGAAAAGGTTTGTCCTCATCTCAGTCCTAAATGGCCTACCCAGTGAATTGACCTCCATAGATAGATACATGATAAGGGAATAACGTTTAGTGCAAGGTAAAGCCAGTGTAGTCCGATCAAGGATAGTCCGAGGGTCACCAATGAGGTGCTCTCTGGTTGTGGTAGGATGGTCATATTTCCTTTTGGTACAAAGGGCGATTGTTCGATGTGTTGAGGTGGCTCTTGGAACAGTCTTCAGAGCTGGGTTTTTACAAAGGCTTGTGCCACTGCACCACATTGTTAAACAAAGCACAAAATACCACAGATGCTGACATTTGAAATCAAAACAGCAAAAAGGTTCAGAAAGACCCAGAGGCTGGGCAGTTCCATTGGTGAGGGTGGGTTGAAATTGTAACTCTCTCTGACGTTGCTAAAGCATTTGCTCATTTTCATTCAGCTCAATTTTTAATAATTCCCCCCCCCCCCCCCCCCCCCCCCCCCCCGAGGACCTTTTTCAAATAACCTTTGGCATTTTAAACCTACCTGTTTAGGAATTCTTACAGAGCAGATTTATTTTGTGGCGTTTAGCAGGGATATTGGTGTGGGTTTAACTCTGGGCAGAATGGTGGTGTGAAGCATGAGGTGTGTACAGTCCATCGTCAGAGCCAAGCGGCTGTGGATTGGAGTTGGGCAGGCGTGCAGTGCTGCCAGAGATCACCGGAGATCACCGGAGCACCGCTCCAACACCTCTGTGGAAAAACAGTCAAAATAACCAGCGGGGAATTTAACAGCGGCTGCTCTGGCCCCAGTGACTGCTCTGGCCCCAGTGACCGCTCTGGCCCCAGTGACCGCTCTGGCACCTGAAGCATCAGCACTGCAACACTGGTTGTGGGCTAGCGGGTGGTTGGACCATCATGGTAATACTGTGCTGGCTGATGGGGGTCAGTGAGGGAGGAGGTCTGATGTCACAGGTTTAAATATCAGGGAGGCAGCAACATGGAGATTAGACATGTAACCTGTGAAACTGGCTGCTTTGGAGCGGGGCGTTGAGTCGTTAAGTCGGGGAGAGATTAATCAGAAGCACTGGCATTGCTGGACTCTCCAAGCCCCCAAACGTTGCCCATCTAAGTCGGAGCGGTAGCCAATTATCTCCTGGCCCTCACCTTAATGCATTCCTTTTGTTTGAACGGGGACCAATAGGGTGTCTGTGTGTGTTCGCATGTGTGTTTATTCGTGTCTGTCTGTGTGTGCCTGTGTGTGTGTGTCCGTGTGTGTGTGTGTCCGTGTGTGTGTGTTTATTTGCATGTGTGTTTATTCGTGTCCGTGTGTGTGTGTCCGTGTGTGTGTGTGTGTGTGTGTGTGTGTGTGTGTGTATGTATGTGTGTGTGTTCGTGTGTGTGTCTGGGTGTGTGTCTGGGGAGCAACAGAAAGAGGATCACTGTGTGAGACTTGGGACCAAAAGAGAGAGAAAAGGAGTGTGTGGACTGGGGACCAAAGGAGGGTGGGGAGGGAAGAGGTGGAGAGAGAGAGAGAGAGAGAGAGCGACAGAGGGGTGGGCTAGAGTGCATGGTCGGAGTCGACAGGGTGTCAGGGGTTATGGGGAGAAGGTGGAAGAATGGGGTTGAGAGAGAAAGATAGATCAGCCATGATTGAATGGCGGCGTAGACTTGATGAGACGAATGTCCTAATTCTGCTCCTATAACTTATGACCTGATGAACAGAAAGGGGGAGAGAGAGCACACAGCAACTGTGGGCCATCAGGGAGAGAGAGAGTGACTGGGGGCCAAAGACGAGTGAGAGATTGAGGGACTGAGAGACAAATTGTTTGATGACTCTGTAATTATCTGTGATCCAGCACCTCTGTGCAATTTGCTGTTTTTCATGTTCCTCTGTTGGCCTTTCTGGAAGTTGGAACTTTCTACCCGCCTATCTCAGGTGAAGATGTCCCTGTGGACATAGCTGGGCAGTTTGTGGCACACACGAGTCATTCTGTGCGAAGGAATAGGACTGGCTCAGAAGCTTTGAGTTTCCACACTGGGCGAATATTTCCTGTGAGCTTGAGTGAGCGTAATAACTCTTGGCGAGCGCTGGAGTCTCGCCAGTGGGGCAAGGTGGCGGGAACGTGATTTATTTAATTACGGCATTTGCAGTTCAGCGTGGAGTCTGAGGTCGTCTACTCTGGACCCAAGGAAGCTACATCATGATGCTTTTTAAATGGATGTTAAGCAGCGACTGTGGAAGGACAAAAGGACTTTGGAGTCCACAAATCATTAAAAGTCAGGAAATGAGGACAAGAAACTTTCAAGAAAGGCTAATTGAATGTTGCTCTTCTCTGGGAGTGAGTGGAATGCTAAAGGTAGATGAGCTAGTTTCACACGGGCTTTTTTTAGATTCACTGCAGCACTACATTCCACTTCAAGCACTGCACTTCAGGAAGGATATCTCACAGTGGAGACTCCCTGCAATGATACCGGGAATGACGTTGTGCAAGCAGGTACATTGAACAAGGCTTGAATCGCCTTGCCTATTGATAACTGAGTGCCAACCTGACCAGGCGATAGATGAAAGAAAGACAATTAACAAAGTCAATATGAAGAGACCTTTTACTCAGGTCAAGAATGATAGTTCATATAATTGTGGCTTTGCTGTTCCTGAATAAAATCAGGCAGGGCTTTAGACTTTAGAGATATAGGGTGGCAACAGGCCATTCGGCCCACCGAGTCCGTGCCGACCAGCAAACACCCCGTACACTAGCACTATTCTACACACAATTTACAATTTTACTGAAGCAAATTAACCTGCAAACTCACACGTCTTTGGAGGTTTGTTTAGTTTATAGATACAGTGCTGAAACAGGCCCTTCAGCCCACCGAGCCCGCGCTGACCAGCGATCCCCATACATTAGCACTACCCTACACACACTAGGGACATTTACATTCATACCAAGCCAATTAACCTGTGAACCTGTACGTTTTTGGAGTGTGAGGGGAAACTGGAGCACCCGGAGGAAACCCACATGGTCACGGGGAGAACGTACCAACTCCGTACAGACAGCACCCGTAGTCAGGATTGAACCCGGGTCCCCAGCCCCGATAAAAGTCTGAATCTGCTGGAAAACACTTGGGTCTCTCCAAACTGAGATTGATATATTTTTGTATGGTCAGGCCATAGCTGCCTGAAATTGGCAGCACACGTAGATAGAGTGGTAGAGAAGACTTATACTTGGCTTGCCTTCATCGGTCGGGGCATTGCGTGCAAGAATCAGGAGATCATGTGTAGGAAAAAAACTGCAGACGCTGGTTTAAATCGAAAGTAGACACAAAATGCTGGAGTAACTCAGCGGGTCAGGCAGCATCTCGAGAGAGAAGGAATGGGTGACGTTTCGGGTCGAGACCCTTCTTCAGACTGAGAGTCAGGGGTGAGGGAGACTGGCGGTATGAAAAGGTACAGAACAAATCAGTGCCACAATTGAGTTACATTTTGGCGATCTTGTGGATTCTGAACGGTCCCGACCCGAGATGTCACCTATCCGTGTTCTCCAGAGATGCTGCCTGACCCGCTGAGTTACTCCAGCACTCTGTGAAACGTCACCTATCCATGTTCTCCACAGATGCTGCCTGACCCGCTGAGTTACTCCAGCACTCTGTGAAACGCCACCTGTCCATGTTCTCCACAGATGCTGCCTGACCCTCTGAGTTACTCCAGCACTTTGTGTCCATAGTGCAGTTTCTCACTTTCAGCAAGGTTTTGATTTTTAAATGCTGATTTTTCTTTCCACAAGGCCCTGTGTTCTGCTTGCCTGCCCCAACTTCATAACCTCTAATCCCTAGACCTCGTTCTGTTCTGCCAACTGAGGCCTGTTGAGTGCACCTGAATTGGCGGCCGCCATTGGTGGAGCGGGAGCACGTGGCCGCTGGCTGGGTGAGGTCACACGGGGCGGTGGGGTCACCCTTTGTCCCTTATTTGGGAGCGAGGAAGTTGGCAACCCTAGGAAGAGCAGAGTTTCGGAGCAGAATAAAATTAATTCACTGTAATGACCCCCCCCCCTGCCCCCCCATATTTGCAGCTTTTCATGAACAGGAGCAGTATTCTCTGACCAGAACTGTCTTTACAAATTTGCTCTTTAGAAAGAGAAAGAAAGCAGTATACTGAGGGGAGGGGGAGGAAAAAAAAGTCTGTAAGTGTCCTTGAAAACACTTGGTCGTGGACCTGTAGACCAACACAAAGCAATGTTTTAACAAGAATTTGTAAACAGTGCTTAAAATTCTAAGTGGATCTCAGCAGGAATTGCAGATAATCCTCTTCACCAACACATTCCTCCAGTAAAATAAAATTGATATTCAGGCACCAGGCTGTTTCTTAGTGCGAGAAAGAACTACAGATGCTGGTTTAAACCGAAGATAAACACAAGAAGCTGGATTAACTCAGCGGGGCAGGCAGCATCTCTGGAGAGAGGGAATGGCTGTTTCTTGGGACTGACTATGTTACTCCTACTTTTTATCTAATTGCCTTGTTTGTATCCTGCAAAGAATATTATGGTGTCACAAAATGCTGGAGTAACTCAGCATTTTGTGATACCATAACTCAGCATTATGGTATCACAAAATGCTGGGGTAACTGAGTAAGGCAGCATCTCTGGAGAAAAGGAATGGGTGACGTTTCGGGTCGAGACCCTTCCCCAGACTGAAAGTCGGCCTAATTCCCAATGAGCAGTATCTGTAGCTGGGTTCTGTTCGTTGTCGACTCTGATTTCAATCGACTCTCGATTTTGTGTTTGGAGAAATGGACACTTTTTTGGTGAATGTTTTTTTCGGGTGTGTAAGCTCAGATTATCACGCTCTCTCTTCCAGAACTCTTGGCCCATCTTACTCTGCCATTGTGCACTAGCATGACGTTCCTAATTCCTCATGACAAATTCATTTAGGATGGGGCGAGGTTAGGTAACCATGGCTGGTTGTTTAGACCAGCAGGTTGCCATGGTTATGTTTGAAGTGTCCTGCATTTGCCATGTCCATAGAATCTTGTTAACTATTGTGCAGATGAAACCATTTTGTAAACTGTGCTGTGTAACTGTTTTGTACAATGTTGCTGAGGCAATCTGTTTTACTTGCTGCTTTCTTTCCTGTTGATTCTCTTTATACGGATTCTCTGGTTGAAGGTGGTTCATTGGTGGATCTTGCCTTTACTGTTATGTGCCGAACTGTGTGAAAATGTTTAAAATCTTACATGGGAGGGGGAAATTTTTTTAAAATAAAAATCCAAATGAAAATACAATTGACCTGCTGTTTTCATTCCATTGTTGGTTTTGATCCAGTGTCGTATCCGGACTCTGACACCTTTGTTCCCAGTATAAGGAGGACTTATCCAGACTTCAGACGAAAAGCTGGAGTAACCCAGCGGGACGGGCAGCATCTCTGGAGAGAAGGAATGGGTGGCGTTTCGGGCCGAGACCCTTGTTCTTGCTATCCAGACTTCACAATCTGTTCCGGCATTTTATATCCCTTTTTCTTTTCAGTCTCCTTGCCACCTGACTGCTGAATAAAGATCACTACATCCAGTGCAGGCGAACCTCACTTTACGGATGTCTGCATAAAGGAAACTCACTGTTACAGAATTCACAGATCTCTGCCTAAACATTTGAGATATGGAATAAAATTCACTCATAAAATTTGTGTCAGAAAGTGAATACAATTTTTTTTCCTCCGTTTCTCGCATGCACAGGTGGCACGACTTCACATCATGGAAAGTTATTACCGACTGTGTTCTAGGAATGCAGACTCATCCCCATAACGTAGAGCTTGTCTTTACACTTTAGAGATGCAGCGCTGAGACAGGCCATTCGGCCCACTGAGTCCGTGCCCACCAGCAATTACCCCATACACCAGCACTGTCCTGCACATGAGGGACCATTTACAGTTTTGCAGAAGCCAATCAACCTACAAACCTGCACGTCTTTGGAGGGAGGAAGGAAACTGGAGCACCCAGAGAAAACCCACGTGGTCACGGGGAGAACGTAAAAACTCCGTACAGACAGCGCCCGTGGTCAGGATTGAACTTGGGGCTCTGGCTCTGTAAAGCAGCAACTCTACCACTGTGCCAAGGTGCTGTTGCATGTGTTGTTCTAGATGAGCGTTGCTTGGTGAGAGAGGCGTGCCCTGAAGCATTGCTCCCACCTGCCCACTCAGTGGATGTTTAAACAAGTGTCACCCTTCAAAGAGCATGAAGAATTCTTCCTGCTGCCTCAACCGATATTTATCTGCACATTTACATTGAGAGAGTTTGCTAGGAGCTGTAGTGTTTCGGACGACACAGTGGCTCAGCGGCAGAAACATAGAAACCTCAAAACATAGATCATAGAAAGTAGGTGCAAGAGTAGGCCATTCGGCCCTTTGAGCCAGCTCCACCTTGATCATGGCTGATCATTCAGAATCAGTACCCTGATTTTTTCCCCCCGTAACCTTTGATTCCGTTAGCCCTAAGAGCTATATCCAACTCTCTACAATTGCTGCCTCACAGCGCCAGAGACCCGGGTTCAATCCCAACTACGGGTGCTGTCTGTACGGAGTTTGTACGTTCTCCCTGTGACCGTGTGGGCTTTCTCCGGGTGCTTCAGGCTTCCTTGAGATCGGCCACCTCACCCGGCTTCGGCACCACGTTTAGGGGAGATTTCAAGGGCGCTCCTGTAATTGTGTCCAGATTTAAGGAGGGGCGAGACCGCCAGTTGCCAGCAAATCGGTGGAGGGCCCGCATATAAACACTCTTGATATTAAGGAGCGATGATCAAGGGGTGATGCCCCTCGGTTCTAGAAGCTCTCAACCATTGTGGTTTCTTTGCCAAGCATTCAGTGTTTCACATTGTGGTTTATGAACAATTGATTTCAGATCGGTTAAAGACTCGGGCAGCTCACAAATTTCAGTGCACACGGAGATACTTGGTGATATTGTATATTGTGTGTTGAGATTTCTGAGCGATCTGTGCTGGGTGTGGGATGGCTGGTGTGGGCCGGGGTGTGGGGATTGTCGCGAGGGAGGAGGTGGGAGGGGGGGGGGGGGGGTCAAAGGAGGGCCTGGTGAGTGGGGGGGGAAGAACAATGGAGGGCCTGTTGTGGGGGGGGGGGGGGGTCAAAGGAGGGCCTGGTGAGTGGGGGGGGAAGAACAATGGAGGGCCTGTTGCGGGGAGGGGGGCTGGGGACCGCCGTGAGGGGGGAGGAACAGAGGAGGCCCAGCGTGCGGGACACTTTGTGACTGTGTCGGCACACCTTTCTGGGCGACTATTTGCCCAGAAAGGAAGTGAGGAATTTCTCTGTGACTGGTCACATGTGACATCTTCGCTCGGTCTGCCTTAACCAACCTGATCTCCCGGTGGCCGAGCACTTCAACTCCCCCTCCAACTCCCACTCTGACCTTTCTGTCATGGGCCTCCTCCAGTGCCATAGTGAAGCCCACCGGAAATTGGAGGAACAGCACCTCATATTTCGCCTGGGCAGCTTGCAGCCCAGTGGTATGAACATTAGATAGTTCCTCTGTCCCTCTCTTCCCCTTCCCAGATCTCCCTCTATCTTCCTGCCCCCACCTATATCCTTCCTTTGTCCCGCCCCCTCCCCTGACATCAGTCTGAGGAAGGGTCTCGACCCGAAACGTCACCCATTCCTTCTCTCCTGAGATGCTGCCCCTGACCCGCTGAGTTACTCCAGCATTTTGTGACAATAAAATATTCATTTATTTAAGTCGTTCAACCTTGATGTGGTCCAAACTGCTTGGGACTGAAGCTGTATCACATAGTTCCGGAGAACAGAGTGGATGGAATGAGCCCCTCTCCGTGGCCTGCACATCGTCAGTGACCTACAGCTTCCAGGCCACCACACCCAGACGCTGGGCTGCCAGTTGTTCTACTCTGAGGCATTCCGGAGATGAGTGCAGTTGTCTCCGGCTGATTAGCAAGATGACTTTTCTAAGCTCGTCTTGCGGAGAGAAGATCTCCTTTCCCGTCTGGTTGAGTTAAATGTGTTTAGCAGTATGGATGGGCCTCTAACCACCACCTGATTTCATGGCTGGCAGTGTGTGTTCCCCACCATGTTTATCACAGGCTAACGAGCTCGTGGCCCCGAACCTTGGTTGCTACCATAAGCCTCAATTACAAGCGTGTAACTTGAAGCAACTTCCAGTGAGCTGGCTGCTTTCCAGGCTGCCATGGGTGTTCATCTTTAAAGGCTCTGCTGATTTCAGGCCGTTGTGATGCTCTCACAATGGGTAGAGATGTGATTAGCGCGGCAATGATATCCTGGATATCCTGGATGCATCTGAACATGCAGACCACTTGGGTGATGAATCAAGGTCGTTATTTTTGTCGGATACGTCGTTTTCTCATTTTTATTTACAAAATGGAAGCAGTCAATTGAAATTGCTTAAAGACCCATTTTTGACTGAAATCACCCGAGCTATTTAAATGTGTAGGAATAAAAAAACTGCAGATGCTGGTTTAAATCGAAGGGAGACACAAAATGCTGGAGTAACTCAGCAGGTCAGGCAGCATCTCAGGAGAGAAGGAATGGGTGACGTTTCGGGTCGAGACCCTTCTTCAGACTGATGTCAGGGGGAGGGGGCGGGACAAAAATAGGATGTAGTCGGAGACAGGAAGACTGGTGGGAGAACTGGGAAGGGGGAGGGGATAGAGAGGGACAGAGGAACCCGTTGAGTTTAACCCGTTGAGTTACTCCAGCACTATGTGTCTGTCTTTGGTTTCAACACGCATCTGCAGTTCTTTGTTTCTACAGAAGAAAGACAATTTGGGCGGCACGGTAGCGCAGCGTTAGAGTTGCTGCTTTACAGCGAATGCAGCGCCGGAGACTCAGGTTCGATCCTGACTACGGGTGCTGCACTGTAAGGAGTTTGTACGTTCTCCCCGTGACCTGCGTGGGTTTTCTCCGAGATCTTCGGTTTCCTCCCACACTCCAAAGACGTACAGGTATGTAGGTTAATTGGCTGGGTAAATGTAAAAATTGTCCCTAGTGGGTGTAGGATAGTGTTAATGTGCGGGGATCGCTGGGCGGCACGGACTTGGTGGGCCGAAAAGGCCTGTTTCCGGCTGTATATATATGATATGATATGATATGATGATATCTGAAGTTATAGAAGTCAATGTTCACCCCGCTGGGGTGTAAACTACCCAAGCGAAATATGAGGTGCTGTTTCGCTCAACACCTCCGCTCAGTCCGCCTTAACCAACCTGATCTCCCGGTGGCTCAGCACTTCAACTCCTCCTCCCATTCCCAGTCTGACCTTTCTGTCCTGGGCCTCCTCCATTGTCAGAGTGAGGCCCAGCGCAAATTGGAGGAACAGCATCTCATATTTTGCTTGGGTCGTTTACACCCCAGTGGTATGAACAGTGACTTCTTTGACTTCAGGTAGTTCCTCTGTCCCTCTCTATCCCCTCCCCCTTACCAGTTCTCCCAGCAGTCTTCCTGTCTCCTACGACATCTTATCTTTGTCCTGCCCCCTCCCCCGACAACAATCTGAAGAACTTCCTGTTCTCCATCACGGAAGTCTTGGACGACAGCAAGCGGGAGAGTCTGGACCAACCACTGACCCTGGAGGAGCTGACTGGCTCCATCCGTTCCTTTGATTGGAGTAAAACTCGACCCGAAACGTCACCCATTCCTTCTCTCCAGAGATGCTGCCTGACCCGCTGAGTTACTCCAGCACTCTGTGTCTACCTTTGAGCTGTTTAAATGGGTGAGTACGTTATTCAACAGGCAACACACTGTATGTATTATGGATGAGGCCTTTGCAATTTGCAGTCATATCAAATTGTTAGTGTCCATTATAACTGCCTGCCCAAGCTCAGCTGTGAATGAAGGAACTGCAGATGCTGGTTTACATTGAAGGTAGACACAAAATGCTGGAGTAACTCAGCGGGACAGATAGCAAGGGTTGCCTTCCCTCTCTCGCCATCCCTCCCCATCCTAGTTCTCCAACCAGTCTGACTGTCTCCTTGAATACATTTTCATCTTTGTATGCTTCGTTGTCACTAGGGTTGCCAACTATCTCGCTCCCAAATACGGGACAAGGTGACGTCACCGCCCCACGTGACCCCGCTCCACCGATGGCGGCCGACCGGGACAGTGGACGGGAGGCGGGTTGCTACGCAACCTCCGTTAGGCGAACACACTCCGTTAGCCTACACTGTCACGGCCGACAGCGGCCCACGGGCCTAATACGGGACAAGGGCGGTCCCGTACGGGACAAACCAAGTTAACCCAAAATACGGGATGTCCCGGCTAATACGGGACAGTTGGCAACCCTAGACGTCACCTTCCCAGAGCTAACAATAATCTATTCTACGTTTTCTTTGAAACACATCCCTTTTGATGTCTCATTTTCACAACATACCCTTTCATATCTCTGTGTCTCCCTCTCCCCCTGATTCTCAGTCTGAAAAAGGGTCTCGACCCGAAACGTCACCCATTCCTTCTCTCCAGAGATGCTCCAAAGACGTACAGGTATGTAGGTTAATTGGCTGGGTAAAATGTTTTTAAAAAATTGTCCCCAGTGTGTGTAGGATAGTGTTAGTGTGCGGGGATCGCTGGTCGGCGCGGACTCGGTGGGTGGGCCGAAGGGCCTGTTTCCGCGCTGTATCTCTAAATCTATATCTAAAAAAAAAATCTGACTGACCTGCTGAGTTACTCCAGCTTTTAGTGTCTATCTCCAAGCTGAGCTGCATGGTTTCAGTGGAAGGAACTATATTTGATTTTGTATACATGAACTTGTCCTCTTTGCAGTCAACTTTAACAATTCATTCCAATATGAATAAGTTCTGGAAACGGTAGACATTTGAGGAATGTTGAGAAATGCAGGTACTGAGGAATTCACTAGGAAGATAGTTGCCATCTTTAACTATCACAGTTTGGTGATTGGAACTATGTGATGTAGAAGCACGTGGGAGAAACAACAGGAGTCATTTAGTGTAGAAACAGGCCCTTCGGCCCAACTTGCCCACACCGACCAACATGCCCCATGTACACCCGTCCCATGAGGATTTGTAGATTAATTGGCTTGGTGTAAATGTGTTGGATTTGGAGAGTTTGGAGAGCACGTCCCTCATGTACGTGTGCGATATCCTGTCGAAGGCCTTCTCCTGGTCCAAGCTGACCAGGCAGGCATCCACCCGTCTGTCCTGCACGTAGGCAATGGTATCTCTCAGCAGCACCTGGCAGTCTGAGATTTTCCTGCCCGGTACAGCACAGGTTTGGTCCGGGTGGATCACCTGTCCCAGAGCAGACTTGACCCAGTTGGCGATGGCCTTAGACAGGATCTTGTAGTCTACGTTCAACAATGTGATGGGTCTCCAATTACATCTATCATTCATCTCCCCCTTCTGCTTGTAGATGAGGGTGATGCTGCCCTTCCTCATAGAGTCTGACATGCTGCCGGTTAGAAGTATGTGGTTGTACACTTCCAGCAGGTCCGGGCCCACCCAGTCCCACAGAGCCCAATACAACTCTGCTGGTAAGCCATCGCCTCCGGGAGCTTTACGCGAGTCAAAGGAATGGATGGAGCCAGGGTCAGTGGTTGACAATAGACAATAGGTGCAGGAGGAGGCCATTCGGCCCTTCGAGCCAGCAACGCCATTCAATGTGATCATGGCTGATCATTCTCAATCAGTACCCCGTTCCTGCCTTCTCCCCATACCCCCTGACTCCGCTATCTTTAAGAGCTCTATCTAGCTCTCTCTCGAATGCATTCAGAGAATTGGCCTCCACTGCCTTCTGAGGCAGAGAATTCCACAGATTCACAACTCTCCGACTGAAAAAGTTTTTCCTCATCACAGTTCTAAATGGCCTACCCCTTATTCTTAAACTGTGGCCCCTTGTTCTGGACTCCCCCAACATTGGGAACATGTTTCCTGCCTCTAACGTGTCCAACCCCATAATAATCTTATGTCGTACAGATCCTTATACAAGGATCTGCAGGTCCTCAGCATGTCTGTCTGCAAGGATGTTACCGAGCCGTCCTCCTCCCTCAGGCTGTTGATCACAGATCTCCCCCTGTGAACCTCATGGAAGAAGAAACGTGAGCACGTCTCACCCTGCTCCACGTGGCCGACCCTGGACCGGAAGATGATCTTGGAGGATTCAGAGGTAAAGAGCCGAGCTTGCCGGCCCTTCAACTCTCTGAGTTCCTCCCTCACATCCACCCCTCTCGACTGTAGAAGGAGCAGTTGCTGCAGATCTGTCTGGAGTTGACACAATTCCCTCTTACTCTGTCTTGCTCTCTGAACCCCTTTGGAGATGAAGAACATCTTGATGTAGCCTTGGTTCCCTCCGATGGCGAACACCGAGGGAGGGTGGATGATGGATCCCCTCCCGTCCACCCTCAGCTTCACCTTGACTTGCCGCTTGCTCGTCCAGATCCCGAACCAGTCCTTCACGTCCACACAGTTCCCTGCCCCTTCGACATAGCGAGCGAGGAAGGTGAGGACATCCACGACGGGCACATGCGGGTTAAACACGTGCACCGTGATCTGCCGTTCCTTCTGGGTGGGGAGGGTGAAGAGGGGCTGCACCTTCAGCAGTGACAGTGGAGCTTCGTTCCCCTTCTCCCGGAAGTCTTGCAGCAGCTTCTGCCGTCCCGCCCGGTGCTGGAAGGTAACGTTAAAGTAGCCGTTACCCAGGGAGTCCTGGAGACAGTAGATGTCTTGGCCTTGAATCCGCAACACCTTCTTGGTGAAGAGGTCCCGTGAGAAGGAGCTCCCCTCCCTGAGGTCCTTGACCGACACCCTGTCCTTCCGCTCCACTTGCTGCGGCCATCCCGCCTGGACAAGGGGGTTAGGTTGGCTACCCAACCAGCATGGATCCGCCCCTGGACCAGACTCCTGGCCACCGACGTGACCTCCACTCCTCGTCCGTGATCCACGACTCGACAACGCTCAGATACTGGCACCGACCGCTCTGATAAGAACATACACTAGTATCCAATCCAATAAGAGCGGGTTGCTCCTTCCCCGGCACTATTTGATCACGGTCTCTCCCGTGCCAGGTAACTGATAAGAGCAGACACTGCACGTGATCTTAGCCAAAGGCAGCTTATCGCGGCCATATTGACTCAGACGGTCGCCATCTGCGAGACACAATTTGAAATTCATTGTTAGTTGTAGTCCACTCTCCCTCGCTGGCCCCTTAAGTAGAGGTGAGTGTGGGTCATGTTCACTGCCTGCATCATGAGATCAGTGTGATGCTTAATCACTGTCCACAACATGAGGCAAATCATCGCTGCTTGAGTTTGACTTTTTGTTTAGTTGTTCCTGATGAAAGGCATTCAGATCCTCCCTGAATGAGTCCAATTTATTTTAACAGCTCCAGCAGCCAGAGGTGCCGGGCTTGTACTACACAGAGACAACACAACACTTTTTTTGATATTTTATTGTGGAAAAGATGAGACTATTGCAGGCGCGAATGCTGGAAGGTTTAAGGTCAGGCTCATTGTGTCGTTCAACGGAAAAATAACTGGATGTGCCCGTTGCATTATCTCCAGTAGGAAGCCTCGTTAACGAGGTGGGATGGGTTCCCAGCTCAGCTAGCTGATCTCAATCGCTCCAGCTAATAGTGTGGGCCTATTACAGGGCAGGCCCATCGTGTTACCATTTCTGTTTCAAAGATAGCGGGGCTGTTTGCTCCAGTTTCCTCGCACATTCCCAAGACGTGCAGGTTTGCAGGTTAATTGGCTTGGTATAATTGTAAATTGTCCCTAGTGTGTGTCGGAGACTGTTGGTGTAAGGGGATGGCTGGTCGGTGCAGACTCGGTGGGCCGAAGGGCCTGTTTCTCTAAAATTAAAACTTTCTCTAAAACTGTCTCTCTAAGACGAAGCTAAATTTAACTAAACACACGGCACAACATCATTGCTTTTGTCACGCACAACATTATTGCAGTATTATTGCTATTCTGCATCTCACGTGACAATAATAATCTAAACTAACCCTGAAGTATCTTTGCATTTCAATATGCTTCTGCAGAGTGAGGGGGTTTTGATCTGATGATACTTCATGATGAAATCTAACCTGGCAATGGATGGCCACCTTTTCAGCTTCCACAGACATGTCTCTCTGGAAGTTGAGAAGGTGGAGAACAGGTGTGTGTCAGGTCGGGTTACCAACTGTCCCGTATTAGCCGGGACAATAGACGATAGGCGCAGGAGTAGGCCATTCGGCCCTTCGAGCCAGCACCACCGTTCAATGTGATAATAGACAATAGACAATAGACAATAGGTGCAGGAGTAGGCCATTCAGCCCTTCGAGCCAGCACCGCCATTCAATGCAATCATGGCTGATCACTCTCAATCAGTACCCCGCTCCTGCCTTCTCCCCATACCCCCTCACTCCGCTATCCTTAAGAGCTCTATCCAGCTCTCTCTTGAAAGCATCCAACGAACTGGCCTCCACTGCCTTCTGAGGCAGAGAATTCCACACCTTCACCACTCTCTGACTGAAAAAGTTCTTCCTCATCTCCGTTCTAAATGGCCTACCACTTATTCTTAAACTGTGGCCCCTTGTTCTGGACTCCCCCAACATTGGGAACATGTTTCCTGCCTCTAATGTGTCCAATCCCCTAATTATCTTATATGTTTCAATAAGATCCCCCCTCATCCTTCTAAATTCCAGTGTATACAAGCCCAATCGCTCCAGCCTTTCAACATACGACAGTCCCGCCATTCCGGGAATTAACCTAGTGAACCTACGCTGCACGCCCTCCATAGCAAGAATATCCTTCCTCAAATTTGGAGACCAAAACTGCACACAGTACTCCAGGTGCGGTCTCACCAGGGCCCTGTACAACTGTAGAAGGACCTCTTTGCTCCTATACTCAACTCCTCTTGTTACGAAGGCCAACATTCCATTGGCTTTCTTCACTGCCTGCTGTACCTGCATGCTTCCTTTCATTGACTGATGCACTAGGACACCCAAATCTCGTTGAACTCCCCCTCCTCCTAACTTGACACCATTCAGATAATAATCTGCCTTTCTATTCTTACTTCCAAATGGCTGATCATTCTCAATCAGTACCCCGTTCCTGCCTTCTCCCCATACCCCCTGACTCCGCTATCCTTAAGAGCTCTAACTAGCTCTCTCTTGAATGCATTCAGAGAATTGGCCTCCACTGCCCTCTGAGGCAGAGAATTCCACAGATTCACAACTCGCTGACTGAAAAAGTTTTTTCTCATCTCCGTTCTAAATGGCCTACCCCTTATTCTTAAACTGTGGCCCCTGGTTCCGGACTCCCCCAACATTGGGAACATGTTTTCTGCCTCTAACGTGTCCAACCCCTTAATAATCTTATACGTTTCGATAAGATCCCCTCTCATCCTTCTAAATTCCAGTGTGTACAAGCCTAGTCGCTCCAGTCTTTCAACATATGACAGTCCTGCCATTCCGGGAATTATCCTAGTGAACCTACGCTGCACGCCCTCAATAGCAAGAATATCCTTCCTCAAATTTGGAGACCAAAACTGCACACAGTACTCCAGGTGCGGTCTCACTAGGGCCCTGTATAACTGCAGAAGGACCTCTTTGCTCCTATACTCAACTCTTGTTATGAAGGCCAACATTCCATTGGCTTTCTTCACTGCCTGCTGTACCTGCATGCTTCCTTTCAGTGACTGATGCACTAGGACACCCAGATCTCGTTGTACGTCCCCTGTTCCTAACTTGACACCGCCCTTGGGACCGCCCTTGTCCCGTATTAGTAGGGTTGCCAACTTCCTCACTCCCGAATAAGGGACAAAGGGTGACGTCACCGCCCCGCGCCCCACGTGACCTCACCCAGCCAGCGGCCACGTGCTCCCGCTCCACCAATGGCGGCCGCCATTATATATTATTATATCATATATAAACATACTTACATAATAAAGGCAGTGTATTTGGTCTGAGAGACTGCCCTTGTGATCCTTTGCTAAACATGGCCAATGTGTAAGTCAAGTGCAAATTATTGTTCAAAATGTACAAATCAAAAGCAGATTGTTTGAAAAGGGGCTGCCAATTTAGAGGGAAGCTAACAAACTCCTTCCAAGTATATATTTTGCCTGTGATCTTGATTCTCACTGAAGAAGAACATGTAACACTGCAAGTCGAGATTGAAGAGAAATATAAAGACATGACAGGTCAGAGAATTTACAAGAAAATGATTAATTTATTCAGCAATGCTTTCATTTGAAGTGAGATGCTGCACTGTACAAGACTGGGATATAATCGTGTAGCTCTTACGCACAGGGACAGGGGCCAATGAACATTCCACAATGATGTAGGAAGCATTGAAACATGGAAAAGTAGGTGCAGGAGTAAGCTATTTGGCCCTTCAAGCCAGCACCGCCATTCAATATGATCATGGCTAATCATCTAAAATCAGTACCCCGTTCCTGCTTTCTCCCCACATCCCTTGATTCCTTTCGCCCTAAGAGCTGAATCTAACTAGAGAAGGGTCTGCAGATGCTGGTTTACAACGAAGATAAGACACTAAAAGTTGGATGCTTTCAAGAGAGAGCTGGATAGAGCTCTTAAGGATAGCGGAGTGAGGGGGTATGGGGAGAAGGCAGGAACGGGGTACTGATTGAGAGTGATCAGCCATGATCGCATTGAATGGCGGTGCTGGCTCGAAGGGCTGAATGGCCTACTCCTGCACCTATTGTCTATAGTAACTCAGTGGGTCAGGCAGCATCTCTGGAGAACAGGGATAGGTGACGTTTCGGGTCGAGTGTTGAGCAAAAAGGAATAAGAGTTGAATGAGCAGCAGAAAGGTTAGACTGGCTTTTGAGAAGTGGAAGGCACAATTTATAGACACAAAATGCCGGAGTAACTCAGCGGGTCAGGCAGCATCTCTGGAGAGAAGGGACCTTTTGAGACCTTGACCCGAAACGTCACCCATTCCTTCTCTCCAGAGATGCTGCCTGACCCGCTGAGTTACTCCAGCATTTTGTTTCTATCTTTGGTTTAAGCTAGTTCCTTCCTCACACAGGCACAATTTATAGTTTGGGGGAGATCTCAGGGGTAGTGAGAGAGGTAGGGCTTGGTCAGTAATACTCTGCCATTAAACCTGACAGCTGTGAATTCAAATCCCACTGCAGGGGGCTGAGGCAGTGAACGCTAGACTGATGTACTGTGCGGTGTGAAGCCAGCAACATTTTCTGATATGCCATCCCTTTCAGATGTGCTCGCTTGTGGAGAAGGAAGAATCTTTTCACTGGCTGACAAAAATAGCAAAGGCATTCACCCCAGAGCTCGGTTACCTTTGTCCCTCATTCGCCCAGCGAAAAACACAGCTCGTTATGGTTGAGAGGGATATCGCGGGTAACTACGCAGTGGTGGTTTCACAGAGCACAGGACGTATATACATGCTACCCACTCCCTTTGACCCCAGGGTAACCTGCTGAGGGGTGAGATATCATTTATATTGAGCCCTTTGATTTGACCCCACGGAGGCAGCTTAGTAACACAGCCCGCCCCCGACCAGCGATCCCCACACATTAACACTTTCCTACATGCACCACGGGCAATTTCTACATTTATACCAAGCCGACCTACAAACCTGCACGTCTTTGGAGTTTTTAGATTTTTAGATTTAGAGATACAGCGTGGAAACAGGCCCTTCGGCCCACCGGGTCCACGCCGCCCAGCGATCCCCGCACATTAACACTATCCTACACCTACTAGGGAAAATTTTATTTATTTTTTACATTTGCCCAGCCAATTAACCTACATATCTCTGCGTCTTTTTGGAGTGTGGGAGGAAACCGAAGATCTCGGAGAAAACCCACGCGGTCACGGGGAGAACGTACAAACTCCGTACACACAGCACCCGTGGTCGGGATCGAACCCGGTTCTTCAGTGCTGCAATCACTGTAAGGCAGCAACTCTACCGCTCCTCCGGCCTGCCAGCTCTTTGTGTACTTTTTTTTAATAAACCAGCATCTGCAGTTGCTTGTTCCTACTGGGGAGAACATGACAATAGACAATAGTTGCAGGAGGAGGCCATTCGGCCCTTCGAGCCAGCACCGCCATTCAGTGATTATGGCTGATCATTCTCAATCAGTACCCCGTTCCTGCCTTCTCCCCGTACCCCCTGACACCGTTATCCTTAAGAGCTCCATCCAGCTCTCCCTTGAGATGCTCCTTTATTAGCTCCTTGAGTAGCTATCCATGCTCTTTTAAGTTGGCTCAGAATTTCCTTCAAGCTTAATTCACTGTAGAGAACTTTAAACTCTCTAAACTTAAACTAAACACTTTAGAATTGGCTTGGGCTGTGTAAAATATCTTATCAGTGTGATCCCAGAGTTGGAACTTTCACTGTCACTCAGTGAACTCAGCAAGGTGAAAGTTGTGCAGAGGCAAAGCTCTTTAAAAGTGTAAGAGGTTTTGAGCAATATTTAGTTAGAGAATGCGGTAACAATAATCCATTTACTTGTGGTCTCTGTGAATAATGGGGAGACACTCGCTAGAGATTCATCTCCACTCACTGGTGCTGAGTGTGGGGAGAACGCTGGACACACTGCCACAGATTCGATTGGCAGGAGTGAGTGAAACTGATGCTGTGGTGCCTCCACCAGCAGCCGAAGATTAATTTCTCTCCCTTTCAATTTAATCCCCGAAGCACCAGTAAAAATGTCAGAATTGCCGGGTAATAAAAGTAGAATATCGCCTTTAAAAGCACCATCGGTTTAAAAATGAAACACCAGTCATTTAAAGCTGGTTTCCCTCGAAGGTGTTAGATATTTTCCAGTACCTGCCAATTTACCAACCTTCCTGCATCAATGGCAATCTGTCTTCTGTAGGTGTGCGTGTGTGCAGAATAATGCTGTGAAATGCTGCTTGATCACACAGTGTACATGCTACATTATGCCGAGAACACTTGGGACCAGCTCACGTATTATAAACACACATTTCACAACCGTATGAAGTCTACATTTTGGAAATTGCTCTGCCATTTTATTGCAATCCACACAAAGCAAGCACACAGAGAATACTAATATGCAAGGGCAGTTTTAGATTAGGGACGAAGGAGGTGTCGGGGCTCTTGAGTATTAAGGTGGATAAATCGTAGAAACAAAGAGCTGCAGATGCTGGACGATACGCAAAAGTGCTGGAGCAACTCACCAGGTCGGGCAGCATCTCTGAAGTAACATGATGACGTTTCGGGTCGGGACCCTTCCTCAGAGAATAACCCTTCCTTTCCCCCTCTCCGTCTCTCTCCCACCCTCGTTCTCCGACTGTCCTGACTCATTGCTGACTGTATGCCTCGTCACCACCCTCCCCTCAGTCGACAATGAACCATTCTATATTTCCTTATCGTCAGCTTTGATCTGTCGTTTTCACGCCTTGCATTCTCTTTGTACCCATCCACATCTCCAGTCTCCCCCTCCCCCTGGCTCTCCGTCTGAAGAAGGGTCTCGACCCGAAACGTTGTCACCCATTCCTTCTCTCCAGAGATGCTGCCCGTCCCGCTGAGTTACTCCAGCATTTTGTGTCTATCTTCGGTGTAAACCAGCATCTGCAGTTCCTTCCTACACATTGCTCTGTGGTTTTGGCATGGATTAGATTGTATGCTTGTGTCCATGAGATGTGGACATTACTGGGGGTTTTTTTTTTAGAGATACAGCATGGGAACAGGCCCTTCGGCCCACCTAGTCCGCACCGACCAGCGATCGATGCACATTCACACTATCCTACACACACTAGCGACAATTTACACATACACCAAGCAAATTATCCTACATATCTGTGCGTCTTTGGAGTGTGGGAGGAAACCGAAGATCTCGGCGAAAACCCACATGGTCACGGGGAGAACGTACAAACACAGCACCCGTGGTCAGGATTGAACCTCGTTCTCCTGCACTGTAATGGCAACAACTCCACCGCTCCGGCACAACGTTGGGGTGAACCAACACTCTCTGTCCATTAGCTCCTGTGCTGAATGCACACCATGCAATTCCAAAGGCCATTGGGGAAGGCATCAACAGCATTGCTGTGGATCGTCAGTCCACTCAGGCTAGACTGGGTCAGGTTGCAGTTACCCTTCTCTGAAGGACCTTGTACTCCTGCACTCCAATGCTCTCTCAGTCTTCACGACTGATATTTTAAATTTAATTACTTACGTTTGATTTCTGCATCTGGCTCGGATTTCAAACGTCTGTTTGTTTGCAGCTGGTGTGGTTGGGCATTGTGGTTAGGTTGTTGGCTGCCAGTTCACAGAGGTCCGGGCTATTGATTTTCTTTAAAATGTATTCATTTTCTGTTGACATGCACAGCCTGATGATCGATAGGCCGATGGATAGATGCAAACATCATTTTCATTAATTAGAACAAAAAGATTCTTTAGTCAGACGGTGGTGAATCTGTGGGATTCTTTGCCACAGAAGGCTGTGGAGGCCAAGTCAATGGGCATTTTAAAGGCAGAGATAGATAAATTCTTGATTAGTCAGGGTGTCAGGGGTTGTGGGGAGAAGGCAGGAGAATGGGGTTAGGAGGGAGAGATGGATCAGCCATGATTGAATGGCGGAGTAGACTTGATGGGCCGAATGGCCTAATTCTACTGCTATCACTTATGACCTTATAAAAGATGAAGATGCTGGAAGCACTCAGCGGGCCAGGCAGCATTTGTGGGGAAATTGTTTGCGTTCATGTTTAGTTTCGTTTTTTCGTTTAGAGATACAGCGCGGAAACAGGCCCTTCGGCCCACCGGGTCCGTGCCGCCCAGCGATCCCCGCACATTAAAACTATCCTACACACACTAGGGACAATATTTACATTTGCCCAGCCAATTAACCTACATACCTGCACGTCTTTGGAGTGTGGGAGGAAACCGAAGATCTCGGAGAAAACCCACGCAGGTCACGGGGAGAACGTGCAAACTCCGTACAGACAGCGCCCGCAGTCGGGATCGAACCCGGGTCTCTGGTGCTGTAGGGCAGCAACTCTACCGCTGCGCCACCGTGCCACACACATCAGGGACCCTTCATCCGGTTCAGTAAAGTGAGGAATTGTGAGTTTAAAATCGCACAGAGGGGTCTTGGTGGGGACAGAAGGGGAGACGTCTCGCGTGGTGCAGACCCCTGGTGCAGCGGGTAGAGCCGCTGCCTCTCAGCGTCTGAGACCCTTGTTCGATCCAGACCTTGGCCGCTGTCCACGTGGAGTTTGCACGTTCCCCCTGTGACTGCGTGGGCTTCCTCTGGGTGCTCCGTTTCCTCCCACATCTCATAGACGTGCGGGTTTGCAGGTTAACTGGCCCTCTGTAAATTGCCCCCTAGTGTGTGAGGAGTGGATGTGAAAGTGGGATAGCATGGAAACCAGGCTGCATGGGTGATTGACGGTCGGCATGGACTCAGTGGGCCGAATGGACTGTTTCCATGCTGTGTCTGTAGACCGTGCTCTCGGCTCTAGGTATCAAGGCAACCTTTAAAACAGACAGTGAGAAAAAGGAGAAAAACAAATGGAAATAGAAAAGTCCTGTCACATCTGTGGAGAAAAATAAATAAGAAGATGATTATCTTTTTAATTGTTAAATTCAGTCTGGAGGCCTGAGGGTTGTAATGTGCCGAGACTGGGGATGAAGTGCTCTTGCTCAAGTTTATGTCAGTAGCCATTGGGACAGAGATTAGAGATAGATTGGTGGGAATGGAAGGAGAATTAAAGTGACAGGCAGCTGGGTCACCCTTAGAGGCCGAGACGTGTTCAGCAAAGTGGTGACCCAATCTGCACTTGGTTTCAATAGACAATAGGTGCAGGAGGAGGCCATTCGGCCCTTCAAGCCAGCACCGCCATTCAATGTGATCATGGTTGAACATTCTCAATCAGTACCCCGTTCCTGCCTTCTCCCCATACCCCCTGACTCCGCTATCCTTAAGAGCTCTATCCAGCTCTCTCTTGAATGCATTTCAGAGAATTGGCCTCCACTGCCTTCTGAGGCAGAGAATTCCACAGATTCACAACTCTCTGACTGAAAAAGTTTTTCCTCATCTCCGTTCTAAATGGCCTACCTCTTATTCTTAAACTGTGGCCCCTTGTTCTGGACTCCCCCAATATTGGGAACATGTTTCCTGCCTCTAAAGTGTCCAACCCCTTAATAATCTTATACGTTTCGATAAGATCCCCTCTCATCCTTCTAAATTCCAGTGTATACAAGCCTAGTCGCTCCAGTCTTTCAACATACGACAGTCCCGCCATTCCGGGAATTAACCTAGTAAACCTACGCTGCACGCCCTCAATAGCAAGAATATCCTTCCTCAAATTTGGAGACCAAAACTGCACACAGTACTCCAGGTGCGGTCTCACTAGGGCCCAATACAACTGCAGAAGGACCTCTTTGCTCCTATACTCAACTCCTCTTGTTATGAAGGCCAACATTCCATTGGCTTTCTTCACTGCCTGCTGTACCTGCATGCTTCCTTTCAGTGACTGATGCACTAGGACACCCAGATCTCGTTGTACGTCCCCTTTTCCTAACTTGACACCATTCAGATAATAATCTGCCTTCATATTCTTACCACCAAAGTGGATAACCTCACACTTATCCACATTAAACTGCATCTGCCATGCATCCGCCCACTCACACAACCTGTCCAAGTCACCCTGAAACCTCATAGCATCTTCCTCACAGTTCACACTGCCACCCAACTTTGTATCATCTGCAAATTTGCTAATGGTGCTTTTAATCCCTTCATCAATGTTGGGAAGACCATGTTGGGCGGGGAACCACTGCTACACCAGACAGAGTGCTGGAGTCTTTGCACAGTGGCACGGCACGGTCAGAGAGGGAAGGGCAGGTGTTGCATCTCCTCCAGTTACAGGATGTGACAAGGGGAATGGTTGGTGAAGACAGCAGAGTGCAGCAGGGATTCACCGAGGCAATGGCTGCCTCAGAATATTGCAGGAACTGTTAGTAGCCCCTTCTATAGAGGTGGCTCCAGACAGGGCAATAAAAGCTTGGCCAGCTGAACGTCTGTCTGATGTTCCTGCTTCTGGTTGGCATAGTTGTAAACTTAACTTGCTTCTTTGTTGGGCGGCACAGTGGCGCAGCAGTAGAGTTGCTGCCTCCCAGCGCCAGAGACCCGGGTTTGATCCGAACTACGGGTGCTGTCTGTGCGGAGTTTGTACCTCCTTCCTGGGACCACGTGGGTTTTCTCCGGGTGCTCCGGTTTCCTCACGCACTCCAAAGACATGCAGGTTTGTAGGCTAATTGGCTTGGCAAAATTATAAATTGTCCCTAGTGTGTGCAGGATAGTGTTAGTGTGCGGGGATCGCTGGTCGGCAGGGACTCGGTGGGCCGAAGGGCCAGTTTCTGCGCTGTATCTCTAAACCAAACTAAACTGTGCTCTTCGCTGGCCCCGGTGTAATTGGGTTTCCCATGGTGATTGGGTATGGGCGCAGTTTGGTAATATCACTGCTGGCATGCTTCATCCGCTGGGAGAGCGATGCTATTAATAGCCCCCAGATGCCTGGCGTACACATGATGCTGGCAGACGAACGGCAGACCACAGCCTGGCAGGTCCACCATCGCCATGTGTTTAGTTGGCATCCTCGGACAGTCACACCGTCTCTGCTTATTCAACAAAGGCAGGACAAAAATATCATGCTTCTGTCAGACTGGGACAGAACCAACGGACTCAAGAATTGACAGATGGCGGTGGCATCATATTGCACAGAATAAACCCCTTTAGTCCGTGTGCCTGCTGCAGCTCCGAAATTATTCCCACCGCCCCTGCTCCTGTCCATAATCTTGCTCAGGTGATCAGTACCCCGCTTGGCACCTTGACCTTGGCTCTGCTCACATACCCCACATACACCCCACTCTGCTCATATACCCCACATACACCCCACTGCTCACATACCCCACATATACCCCACTCTCCACATATACCCCACATACACCCCACCGCTCATATACCCCACATATATCCCACTGCTCATATACCCCACCCCTCACTCTGCTCACTCATATACTCCACATACACCCCACTCTGCTCATATACCCCACATGTACCCCACTGCTCATATACCCCACGCCCCACTCTGCTCACTCATATACTCTGAGGCAGAGAATTCCACAGATTCACAACTCTCTGACTGAAAAAGTTCTTCCTCATCTCCGTTCTAAATGGCCTACCCCTTATTCTTAAACTGTGGCCCCTTGTTCTGGACTCCCCCAACATTGGGAACATGTTTCCTGCCTCTAACGTGTCCAACCCCTTAATAATCTTATACGTTTCGATAAGATCTCCTCTCATCCTTCTAAATTCGAGTGTATACAAGCCTAGTCGCTCCAGTCTTTCAACATATGACAGTCCCGCCATTCCGGGAATTAACCTAGTAAACCTACGCTGCACGCCCTCAACAGCAAGAATATCCTTCCTCAAATTTGGAGATCGGCGGTATGATGTGTCAGGACACTCTGAAGAAGGGTCTCGACCCGAAACGTCACCTTCTCTCCAGAGATGCTGCCTGTCCCGCTGAGTAACTCCAGCTTTTAGTGTCTGCATCAGGGCACTATTTGCAAGATAAATGTGCCCTCTCTCATCACTTGGCTCTGTTGCTAGGGTCGCCAACTGTCCCGTATTAGCCGGGACATCCAGTATTTTGGGCTGAATTAGTTTGTCCCGTACGGGACTGCCCTTGTCCCATATTGGGGTTGCCAACTTCCTCACTCCCAAATACGGGACAAAGGGTGACGTCACCGACCCGCGCCCCACGTGACCTCACCCGGCTAATACTGGGTGAGGTCACGTGGGGCGCGGGGCGGTGACGTCACCCTTTGTCCTGTATTTGGGAGTGAGGAAGTTGGCAACCTATTCTGCAATGTAACTCTGCCAACACAGCCCGACCCTGTGAAGAAGTCCAGCCGTGTAGGTTCAGTATCCTGACGCTCTGACGTTTCCCTCTTTGCTGTAAGCAGCACAATACTGCCGATGCTGTTCCAACTCCACAGCAAGTGGCAACGCAGCAGCTGTGTGGAACTGTGGGGGGCACGTCCATGGATGTTTTTAAAGCGGAGATTGGCAGCATCTTGATTAGTAAGGAAGGCAGGAGAATGGGGTTGAGAGGGAAAGAACGATCATCCATGATTGAGTGGCGGAGTAGACTTGATGGGTCGATGGCCTAATACTGCTCCTAGAACGTATGAACCATGTCCTCCACTAGCATTGGTAGTTAGTAATGGTATCCTACTAGTATTGGTAGTAATGGTAGTTAGACTGCCATTAACATTTCAAACGACAAAGGCCTTTAGAGTCCCACGTTCGCTTGTCTGGTTTCCAAATCCGCTTTGTGTAAAAGTGGAATGAAATGTCCTCAGCGTTGCACTTTGCACTTGGGCTAATTCATGGTCATCACAGAGTCTTTGACTGAAGGTGCTTTGGCAGTATCTGTCTTCCCGTTCATTAGTGTTGCCAACTGTCCCGTATTAGCCGGGATATCCCGTATATTGTGCTAAATTGGCCCTTGTCCCGTATTAGGCCCGGACGGCGCTGTAGACCCGGACACTGTAGCCCAGGGGCTGCCGTAGTCCCAGACAGTGTAGGCCCGGGTGCTGCCAAAGGGAGGTTGCTTAGCAACCCGCCTCCCGGCCCGGGCGGCCGCCATTGGTGGAGCGGGAGCATGCGGCCGCTGGCTGGGCGAGGTCACGTGGGGCGCGGGGCGGTGGTGACCCGTATTTGGGAGTGAGGAAGTTGGCAACCCTACCCTCACCCAAACAAAAACCGTGCTTCAGTGCACCAGAGAGAAGCAGAGGTCCCCTCCTCTCCCAGCTAATACTCAGCCGTAAAGAGGCACCACTAAACCATTTACCTCATTGCTGTTTTGTCATAACTCGCTGTCTATAAATTGTCTGCTGTGATTCCCAACAGTGCATTTCAAAGCACTTCTTTGGATCTAATGAGCTTTGGGGCATTTTGTGATTCCAACCTTAGGGAGAGATGCTATTTCCTACGCTGTCTTTTTCTTAAGATGCAATGACAGGAATTAAAGCAGAGAGCTCTGTCTAGGTGCCTGGACGATGGTTATCTCTCAACCAAAGATAGACACAAAAAGCTGGAGTTACTCAGCGGGACGGGCAGCATCTCTGGAGTAAAGGAATAGGTGACGTTTCAGGTCGAGACCCTTCTTCAAACTTCAGCAGACTCCAACACCACGTGGTTTGATTCTCCTGGATCTGACCCCCCCCCCCCCCCCCCCTCCCCTACTGGGATCGTCAGTAATGATGACTCCAGAGTTGCTGAGTTATCCCAGCGTTTTGTGCCTGTCTTCAGTTTAAACCAGCATCTGCAGTTCCAGGTGCTACAAAGGTTCACCTGCACCTCCTCCAACCTCATCTATTGCATCCGCTGCTCTAGATCTCAACTTATTTACATCGGCGAAACCAAACGCAGGCTCGGCGATCGCTTCGCTGAACACCTGCGCTCGGTCCACATTGACCAAACTGAGCTCCCGGTGGTCGAGCACTTCAACTCCCCCTCCCACTCCCAGTCTGACCTTTCTGTCATGGGCCTCCTCCAGTGCCATAGTGAGTCCCACTGGAAATTGGAGGAACAACACCTCATATTTCGCCTGGGCAGCTTGGAGCCCAGCAGTATGAACATCGACTTCTCCAACTTTAGATAGCTCCTCTGTCCCTCTCTTCCCCTCCTCCTTCCCAGATCTCCCTCTATCTTCCCGTCTCCACCTATATCCTTCCTTTGTCCGGCCCCCCCCTGAAATCAGTCTGAAGAAGGGTCTCGACCCGAAACGTCACCCATTCCTTCTCTCCCGAGATGCTGCCTGACCTGCTGAGTTACTCCAGCATTTTGTGAATAAATACCTTTGATTTGTACCAGCATCTGCAGTTATTTTCTTATACTTTCTGTAAAGTGCGTGTGCTTCTTTCTGCAAACCATGGGAAGCATCTGTTTCAGTGAGAGTAGGCTGCTGCATTGTTCACTCAGTGCGCCTCAACCATTTAATGCATCAGGTTGGAAATGGACCCCAGGAAAGAGAGTTTGTAGAGTGCCTTCGAGATGGATTCTTAGAACAGCTTGTACTGGAGCCTACCAGGGAGAAGGCAATTCTGGATTTAGTGTTGTGTAATGATCCTGATCTGGTAAGGGGACTAGAGGTAAAAGAGCCATTAGGAGGCAGTGATCACAACATGATAAGTTTTACTCTGCAAATGGAAAGGCAGAAGGGAAAATCGGAAGTGTCGGTATTGCAGTATAGCAAAGGGGATTACAGAGGCATGAGGCGGGAGCTGGCCAAAATTGATTGGAAGGAGGCCCTAGCAGGGAAGACGGTAGAACAGCAATGGCAGGTATTCCTGGGAATAATGCAGAGGTTGCAGGATCAATTTATTCCAAAGAGGTGGAAAGACTCTAAGGGGAGTAAGAGACACCTGTGGCTGACAAGGGAAGTCAGGGACAGCATAAAAATTAAGGAGAGGAAGTATAACATAGCAAAGAAGAGTGGGAAGACAGAGGATTGGGACTCTTTTAAAGAGCAACAAAAGTTAACTAAAAAGGCAATACGAGGAGAAAAGATGAGGTACGAGGGTAAACTAGCCAATAATATAAAGGAGGATAGCAAAAGTTTTTTTAGGTACGTGAAGAGGAAAAAAATAGTCAAGGCAAATGTGGGTCCCTTGAAGACAGAAGCAGGGGAATTTATTATGGGGAACAAAGAAATGGCAGACGAGTTAAACCGTTACTTTGGATCTGTCTTCACTGAGGAAGATACACACAATCTCCCAAATGTTCTAGGGGCTGGAGAACCTAGGGTGATGGAGGAACTGAAGGAAATCCACATTAGGCAGGAAATGGTTTTGGGTAGACTGATGGGACTGAAGGCTGATAAATCCCCAGGGCCTGATGGTCTGCATCCCAGAGTACTTAAGGAGGTGGCTCTAGAAATAGTGGAAGCATTGGAGATCATTTTTCAATGTTCTATAGATTCAGGATCAGTTCCTGTGGATTGGAGAATAGCAAATGTTATCCCACTTTTTAAGAAAGGAGGGAGAGAGAAAACGGGTAATTATAGACCAGTTAGTCTGACATCAGTGGTGGGGAAAATGCTGGAGTCAATTATAAAAGACGAAATTGCTGAGCATTTGGATAGCAGTAACGGGATCGTTCCGAGTCAGCATGGATTTACGAAGGGGAAATCATGCTTGACAAATCTACTGGAATTTTTTGAGGATGTAACTAGGAAAATTGACAAGGGAGAGTCAGTGGATGTGGTGTACCTCGACTTTCAGAAAGCCTTCGACAAGGTCCCACATAGGAGATTAGTGGGCAAAATTAGGGCACATGGTATTGGGGGTAGGGTACTGACATGGATAGAAAATTGGTTAACAGACAGAAAGCAAAGAGTGGGGATAAATGGGTCCCTTTCGGAATGGCAGGCAGTGACCAGTGGGGTACCGCAAGGTTCGGTGCTGGGACCCCAGCTATTTACGATATACATTAATGACTTAGACGAAGGGATTAAAAGTACCATTAGCAAATTTGCAGATGATACTAAGTTGGGGGGTA
Organism: Rhinoraja longicauda; assembly: GCF_053455715.1. Lineage (NCBI taxonomy): Eukaryota > Metazoa > Chordata > Chondrichthyes > Rajiformes > Arhynchobatidae > Rhinoraja > Rhinoraja longicauda. The sequence continues at coordinate 3,816,965 of NC_135984.1, forward strand.
GTGTGAATTGTGAGGAAGATGCAATAAGGCTGCAGGGTGACCTGGACAGGTTGTGTGAGTGGGCGGATACATGGCAGATGCAGTTTAATGTAGATAAGTGTGAGGTTATTCACTTTGGAAGTAAGAATAGAAAGGCAGATTATTATCTGAATGGTGTCAAGTTAGGAGGAGGGGGAGTTCAACGAGATCTGGGTGTCCTAGTGCATCAGTCAATGAAAGGAAGCATGCAGGTTCAGCAGGCAGTGAAGAAAGCCAATGGAATGTTGGCCTTCGTAACAAGAGGAGTTGAGTATAGGAGCAAAGAGGTCCTTCTACAGTTGTACCGGGCCCTGGTGAGACCGCACCTGGAGTACTGTGTGCAGTTTTGGTCTCCAAATTTGAGGAAGGATATTCTTGCTATGGAGGGCGTGCAGCGTAGGTTCACTAGATTAATTCCCGGAATGGCGGGACTGTCGTATGTTGAAAGGCTGGAGCGATTGGGCTTGTATACACTGGAATTTAGAAGGATGAGGGGGGATCTTATTGAAACATATAAGATAATTAGGGGATTGGACACATTAGAGGCAGATAACATGTTCCCAATGTTGGGGGAGTCCAGAACAAGGGGCCACAGTTTGAGAATAAGGGGTAGGCCATTTAGAACGGAGATGAGGAAGAACTTTTTCAGTCAGAGGGTGGTGAAGGTGTGGAATTCTCTGCCTCAGAAGGCAGTGGAGGCCAGTTCGTTGGATGCTTTCAAGAGAGAGCTGGATAGAGCTCTTAAGGATAGCGGAGTGAGGGGGTATGGGGAGAAGGCAGGAACGGGGTACTGATTGATAGTGATCAGCCATGATCGCATTGAATGGCGGTGCTGGCTCGAAGGGCTGAATGGCCTACTCCTGCACCTATTGTCTATTGTCTATTGTCTATTGTCTATTGAATGTGTTACATGATATTATTAGTAACATCACACATAACAAGAAGGTTCTGCTGGCAACAGCAGCACTAACTGGGGGTGGACTGCCATTAACATTTCAAACGACAGAGGCCTTTAGAGTCCCACGTTTGCTTGTCTGGTTTCCAAATCCGCTTTGTGTAAAAGTGGAATGAAATGTCCTCAGCGTTGCACTTTGCACTTGGGCTGATTCATGGTCATCACAGAGTCTTTGACTGAAGGTGCTTTGGCAGTATCTGTCTTCCCGTTCATTAGGGTTGCCAACTGTCCCGTATTAGCCGGGACATCCCGTATTTTGGGCTGAATTGGTTTGTCCCGTACGGGACCGCCCTTGTCCCGTATTAGAACTGAGATGAGGAAAAACTTTTTCAGTCAGAGAGTTGTGAATCTGTGGAATTCTCTGCCTCAGAAGGCAGTGGAGGCCAATTCTCTGAATGCATTCAAGAGAGAGCTAGATAGAGCTCTTAAGGATAGCGGAGTCAGGGGGTATGGGGAGAAGGCAGGAACGGGGTACTGATTGAGAATGATCAGCCATGATCACATTGAATGGCGGTGCTGGCTCGAAGGGCCGAATGGCCTCCTCCTGCACCTATTGTCTATTGTCTATTAGTAGGGTTGCCAACTTCCACACTCCCAAATACGGGACAAAGGGTGACGTCACCGCCCCGCGCCCCACGTGACCTCGCCCAGCCAGCGGCCACGTGCTCCCGCTCCACCAATGGCGGCCGCCATTGGTGGAGCGGGAGCACGTGGCCGCTGGCTGGGTGAGGTCACGTGGGACGCGGGGCGGTAACGTCACCCTTTGTCCCTGATTTGGGAGTGAGGAAGTTGGCAACCTATTTTGCAATGTAACTCTGCCAACACAGCCCGACCCTGTGAAGAAGTCCAGCCGCGTAGGTTCAGTATCCTGATGCTCTGACGTTTCCCTCTTTGCTGCAAGGAGCACAAAACTGCCGATGCTGTTCCAACTCCACAGCAAGTGGCCACGCAGCAGCTGTGTGGAGCTGTGGGGGCCACGTCCATGGATATTTTTAAAGCAGAGATTGGCAGCATCTTGATTAGTCAGGGTGGGGTTGAGAGGGAAAGAAGCCAATTAACCATGAAACCTGCATGGGAGATCCAGCGGGGGGGGGGGGGGAGATGAAGAATGGACGAGTACTTTTTGCCCACTCTTTTGTGTGCTTTCTATGCAAAGACAAAGGGTTTCACTGCACCTAGCTAGGTACAAGTGAGAATAAAGTCTCATGAACGTCGCACCATGCACTGCGGCACGGTAGAGTTGCTGCCTTACAGCGAATGCAGCGCCGGAGACTCAGGTTCGATCCTGACTACGGGCACCGTCTGTACGGAGTTTGTACGTTCTCCCCGTGACCTGCGTGGGTTTTCTCCGAGATCTTCGGTTTCCTCCCACACTCCAAAGACGTACAGGATTTGTAGGTTAATTGACTGGGTAAATGTAAAAATTGTCCCTAGTGTGTGTAGGATAGTGTTAATGTGCGGGGATCGCTGGGCAGCGCGGACCCAGTGGGCCGAAGGGCCTGTTTCCGCGCTGTATCTCTAAATCTAAAAATCTAAAAAGTCTTTGGAGTGTGGGAGGGAACTGGACCACCCGGAGAAAACTCATGCATGCTCCGTACAGACATCACCCATAGCTGGCCCGTATTAGCCGGGACATCCCGTATTTTGGGCTAAATTGATTTGTCCCGGACGGGACCACTCTTGTCCCTTATTAGGCCCGAGGGGCGCTGTAGGCTCGGACACTGTAGGCCCCGACACTGTAGGCCCCGACACTGTAGGCCCCGACACTGTAGGCCCCGACACTGTAGGCCCCGACACTGTAGGCCCCGACACTGTAGGCCCCGACACTGTAGGCCCTGATGTTGAGGTCCTGACACTGTAGGCCCCGACACTGTAGGCCCCGACACTGTAGGCCCCCGACACTGTAGGTCGCGACACTGTAGGTCCGGACACTATAGGCCCCGACACTGTAGGCCCCGACACTGTAGGCCCCGACACTGTAGGTCCCGACACTGTAGGCCCCGACAATGTAGGCCCACACACTGTAGGCGCCGACACTCTAGGCCCCGACACTGTAGGCCCCGACGCTGTAGGCCCCGACACTGTAGGCCCCGACACTGTAGGCCCCGACGCTGTAGGCCCCGATGCTGTAGGCCCCGACACTGTAGGCCCCGACACTGTAGGCCCCGACACTGTAGGCGAGGACACTGTAGGCCCCGACACTGTAGGCCCCTACACTGTAGGCCCCGACACTGTAGGCCCCGACACTGTAGGCCCCGATGTTGAGGTCCCGACACTATAGGCCCCGACATTGTAGGCCCCGATGTTGAGGTCCCGACACTGTAGGCCCCGGCACTGTAGGCCCCGACACTGTAGGCCCCGACACTGTAGACCCCGACACTGTAGGCGAGGACACTGTAGGCCCCGACACTGTAGGCCCCGACACTGTAGGCATCGACACCCTAGGCCCCGACACTATAGGCCCCGATGCTGAGGTCGCGACACTGTAGGCTCCGACACTGTAGGCCCCGACACTATAGGCCCCGGACACTGTAGGCCCCGGACACTCTAGGCCCCGACACTGCAGGCCCCGATGCTGAGGTCCCAACATTCTAGGATTCCGACATCAGTCTGAAGAAAGGTCTCGACCCGGAACGTCATCCATTCCTTCTCTCCAGAGATGCTGCCCGACCCGCTGAGTTACTCCAGCATTTTGCGTCTATATTCGATTTAAACCAGCATCTGCAGTTCTTTCCTAAACTAATCTCTTCTGCCTGCACATGATCCATATCCTTCCAATCCCTGCACACCCATCCAAAATCCTCTCAAACCCCACTATGGTATCTGCCTCCACCACCAACCCTGGCAGCGCGTTCCAGCCACCCACCCCCCTTAGTGCAAAAGAAAACTTACCCCCCCCACAACTCCTTTAAACTTTGCCCCTCTCACCTGACAGCTATGCCCTTCAGTCCGCCATTTCGTGCATGGTGGGGGAATAGATGGGCCAACTCTGAAGAATTAAATGCAGAAACTGCAATAGTTGTCCTTTCTGAACAAAATGTAACCCAAGCATGGCTAACAGAAGAGGTTTAAGATCAGATTTAATCAGGGAAAAGACATATAAACTTTCCAAGAAAATGTAATGCTTGAGTATTGGCAGCAGATTAGAATGCAGCGAAGAAAGACCATGAGATTAGGACGGCAACAATAGAGAGGAAAAATACATTTTACCAAGAACATAAAAGCAAATTATGTAATAAGAAAAAAAGATCAGTGGAGACAAACGTGGACCCCTTGCAGACAGAAGCAAGAGGGTTTATAATGGGGAATGAAGCAATAACAGAGCAATTAAATAAATACTCTGGTTCTGCCTTCACGGAAGAAGTCACAAATAACTTCTTAGAAATGCTAGGGAAACCAAGAGACAAATGGAAAGAGAAATTAAGGGAAATTAGTCTCAGTGGAGAAAAAAAATAGTGCTGGAGAAATTAATGGGTCTAAAAGCCAATAAATCACTGGAATTTAATAATCTGCATTGCAGATTGCTAAAATGAGGTAGTCATAGAAATAGTGGACGCATTGGTTGTCATCTTCCACAATCTGAGAGATAATGGAACCGTTTCTGTGAAGGAGAGGGGGTTAAATAGCCATCCTGCTACTTCAAAGAGGGAGAGAGAAACAGTGAAGGACAGACCAGCCAACCGGGCATCTGCAGAAGGGGAATGTTAGAGTCCATTAAAATAATCTGTGATAAGGCAGCGCTTGGAAAATATCAATGGGATTAGACAAAATCAGCATGGATTTATGAAAGGGAAATCTTGTTTGACAAACCTATTGAATTTTGTTGAACATGCATGTGCTATAATAGATACAGGGAAATTGGTTGATGCGGTGCATTTGGATTTTCAGAAAGTCTATTAAAAAGGCGCGAAGAGTTTAAAATTAAACCGTATGGATTGGAAACTGGTTGACAGACCGAAGATAAAGATTAGGGATGGGACATGCAAGGGGACTTTGCATGCTGAGCAACTAACAAACTGCTGGAGGAACTCAGTCGGCCAGTCGGCCTCGGTGAAGGGAGATGGACAGGCCACGTTTTGGGTCGGGATGGGTCATTCTTTTTTTCTATCAATCAAATATATTTATTCAAATATTAAAATAATATATCCAATACAATAAAGCCAAAACAGAACCCACCAGCACAATACAAGACAAACAATAAACTACTATACAACTATCTCACACACTCCTTGTCAAGGATGCATTCAACCCCCCCCGCCTTGCCCAGCGGTCCCGGAGATCCTCCAGGGTGCCCGTGGACAGCGCGTAGTCCATCTCTAACATCACCCGGGTGCGGATGTAACCCCGGAAAAGGGGTAGGCAGCCGGCTCGGGCAGAGCCCTCTTCCGCCTGGCGCCGTGACTCGCGGATGGCCAGCTTGGCCAGGCCCAGGAGCAACCCAACCAGGACATCTTCAGCCCTGCCCTCTCCCCTACGCACAGGGTGTCCACAGATGAGGATGGTGGGTGTGCAATGCAGCCAGAAGGCAAGGAGCAGCCCCTTTAAAGATATTGGACCAAGGGCTCCGGATCGTTCTTTGGATTGATCAGACCGAAGAAGAGTTCCAAATCGAAAAACACCACCTGCCTACCTTCCTCGACAGATGCTGCCTAGCGTACCTAGCTCCTCGAGCACTAAGATTAGGAATAAACGGGTCTTCTTTGGCTTGGCGGGACTAGACTGGGGGTGAAATGTTCAGAGATGTGTGCGTGGACCACAGCCATTCACAAGATGTACCAATGTACTGAATGTAACATTTCAAGCCTAGTCAATGAGGAGAGGATGTTTCCACTTGTGGGAGAGTCTAGGACCAGAGGGCACAGCCTCAGAATAAAAGGAAGTACCTTTAGAAAGGAGACGAGGAGGAATTTCTTTAGTCAGAGGGTGGTGAATCTGTGGAATTCATTGCCACAGACGGCTGTAGAGGTCAAGTCAATGGATATTTTTAAGGTGGAGATTGACCTTCTTGATTAGTACTGGTGTCAGGGGTTATGGGGAGAAGGCAGGAGAATGGGGTTAAGAGGGAAAGATAGAGCAGCCATGATTGAATGGCGGAGTAGACTTGATGGGCCGAGTGGCCTAATTCTGCTCCTATAACTTATGATATTGAGTGTTAGAACTGGCTTAATGGCCATTCTAACTGAATGGCCTACTCCTGCTCCTATTTTTCTATGTTTCTATGACATTCAATCAGGTCAAGGCAATCGCTGGTCTGAACTGTGGTCAACCAGGCTGGCTGGTCTCAGCTCCCATTCCACCTGTACCACTATGGTTACTAACTGTCCTGCATTAGCCGGGACATCCTGTGTTTTGGGCTAAATTGGTTTGTCCCGTACGGGACCGCCCTTGTCCCGTATTAGGGCCGGGGGGACGCTATAGGCCCAGACGCTGTAGGCCCAGACAGTGTAAGTCTGGACAGTGTAGGTCCGGAGGCCGCTGTAGGTCCAGACAGTGTAGCAACCCGCCTCCCGGCCCGGGCGGCCGCCATTGATGGAGCGGGAGCACGTGGCCGCTGGCTGGGTGAGGTCACGTGGGGCGCGGGGCGGTGACGTCACCCTTTGTCCCTTATTTGGGAGTGAGGAAGTTGGCAACCCCTATATACCATCCATGATGTGGACTCGAGTGCAGCCTGATTCTGCCGTCTCAGTCCCAGCTCCAGCCGGCCCTGTCCCTGGCCCCAACTCCATCCTTGGCTCTGAGGTTTGGACACGTTCCCTGCCTTTTAACAAGAGTCTGGATACACATGTGCTGCATTCCTCAACTGCTTATACTCCACGATGCTGGTAATAAAATGGCAGCTGTATCTAATATTTTCTATTAGGGTAACTGGTTTCAAGTATTACTGAAAACTTTATACCACACTTTAAACTGCGGGAGGTGACTGATAAAAATACTTCATATTATTCAGTCGCGTACCAAGGAAACGGTCCCATGAGCTCCACCATCACAGTTCATGTATGATCCTGTCACTGAAGCTTCCTGCCTACTAAAGCCAGGTGGTAATGCGTTCCTCACGGGCAAGGCTTGCCAACTGGTGTTGACGTCCGTTGGTATTGTCCCTTCGAGTTGGAGTTGGAGTTGGAGGGGTATTGGCTTCACAAAGCCACACAGTCTGAAGTAGGGTCTCGACCCGAAACGTCACCCATTCCATGCTGAGGAACAAGCTGATAGAATTATATAATACTAGACCAAGTGGACCCGTTGGGCCCAAACCTCTCCTGCATTGGTGCAGCACCCTGTCCTCCCCTCCCTTCTCTCCTCAACCCCCCTCCCCTCTCCCTTCTCCCCCACTCCCCCCTCCCTCCCTCCTCCCCTCCCCCTCCCCACCTTTTAAACTTAAAAATGTGAATAACTTTTAAAATATGACACCAATTTCAATAAAACTGCTTGCATTATCACTAAAGTGACGAGGGTGAGTAAGGTGGGCCTAACATTGTCACGCTATCGTGCACCGTTTTGGCTGAAGTTCAGTCACAAACAAAATAACAAACGAGAGTTTCAGTATATAGATGAGAAGCATAGATCGGGCAGAACCTCTTCCCAGGGTGGAAGCTTGAACGGGGGGGGGGGGGGGGGAGCAGAGTTTTAAGGTGGGAGGGGGGGGGGGAGAGGAGGTGTTTTAAAGGAGATGTGAGAGGCAAGATATTCTACACAGAGAGTGATTGGTGCCTGAAACGAGCTTCCAGGGAAGGTGATATCACAAGGAAAGTGGTACTCGTTAAATTTGTTGGGTTGTGGACTTCATCCAGAGTCTGAAGAAGGGTCTCCACCTGAAACATCCTTCTCTCCAGAGATGCTGCCTGTCCCGCTGGGTTGCTCCAGCTTCTAGTGTCCATCGTTAGTCATCCTCACTACCCTGCTCCTGATCCCACCTGATCTTTCTCCCAATTTCCACCTTCTTTCAAAATGCCCAAGGGTTCCCTCTCCTCTCAATATCACCCTTCCAATGCCCGTGCTGTTAATCACGTTGTCCCACAATGTCATTCTCCCAGACCGGACAAGTATTCCCCTCCCATTCCCTACAGTATCTGCCTCCAAGTTCCAGGGAAATATAATTTTCTCCCATCTATTGCATCCCTCTTCTGAAGACCACGGTCTCCCTCTCCAAAACCCTTCACTGTCCATCTTCTACATCCCACAGTATCCCCATCCCAATCTTCGCACTATTCCCCCTGCCAATGTCACTCCCCTAATTCCCACAGCATCCTCTTCTGAAGAAGGGTGTCGACCCGAAACGTCACCCGTTCCTTCTCTCCTGAGAAGCTGCCCGACCCGCTGAGTTACTCCAGCTTTTTGTGATGGCATTAAAGTATGATAGTTACAAGTGAATTCAGGGTAACAACTCCCCGGAATGCCAGTTTGTGTTGCCAGAGAATCCGAAGTGGAAAACAGGTTTCATCTTCGCCCATTAGGATTGTTGTGGAGGCTGCAATGTTCGAGGGGGGAGGAGGCCCAGAATCTAAAGTCGGGGGCAAGAAATAATCAAGGGCAAATCAAAGCAAAAACGCCTCTTCCTTGCTGTGTGTCATCACAGCACAGCAGAGGACAACATAAACGGACTCTTTGACAACATAACCTTTGCTACATAACGGACAACATAACCTTTGCTCATATGTTGAAAGACTGGAGCGACTAGGCTTGTATACACTGGAATTTAGAAGGATGAGAGGAGATCTTATCGAAACGTATAAGATTATTAAGGGGTTGGACACGTTAGAGGCAGGAAACATGTTCCCAATGTTGGGGGAGTCCAGAACAGGGGGCCACAGTTTAAGAATAAGGGGCAGGCCATTTAGAACTGAGATGAGAAAAAACTTTTTCAGTCAGAGAGTTGTGAATCTGTGGAATTCTCTGCCTCAGAAGGCAGCGGAGGCCAATTCTCTGAATGCATTCAAGTGAGAGCTAGATAGAGCTCTTAAGGATAGCGGAGTCAGGGGATATGGGGAGAAGGCAGGAACGGGGTACTGATTGAGAATGATCACATTGAATGGTGGAGCTGGCTCGAAGGGCCGAATGGCCTCCTCCTGCACCTATTGTCTATAACATGCACTCAGTCAGTCTGAGGGATGTTGGAAATGCAATGGAACACAGAGCATGCACTTCATTGTCAACGGCATCTGTCATTTAGGCCAACCGCGTGTGAAATAGCCAGCAAGGCAGAGAGACAAAAGTCCCACACACGATGTCCCAGTTACCTTGCCTTTCAATGCAGTGTTTTATTCCTAATTTAAATGGAGAATCTCCCAGCGCAGAGAGAGAGGGCCGATGCCAGATCATTACAAAAGAACTATTCCACAGACTAGCTCTGTCCTCACAGTGAACACAATATTAACTCAGAATAAACTTAAAACAAACAGCACCCACGCTTTACTAAGTGGCCTGAGGTGTGTCTATGAATTGTGCCTTCCACTTCTCAAAAGCCAGTCTAATTTTTCTGCTGCTCATTCAAGTCTTATTTCTTTTTGCTCATCACTCGACCCGAAACGTCACCTGTTCCTTCCCCCCAGAAATGCTGCCTGACTCGCTGAGTTACTCCAGCACTTTGTGCCCATCGTTGAAAGTTGGGAATGAGGTCTTTGGCAGTGATTTCTTGCCCCCTGCAGCTGCAGTCTCGCTCGATCTCACATCTCCTGCAGTCCACTTTTTTTTCCTGGCAATCAGTGAAAGGCAGAGCGGCCCCAAGGGGGTATCGTAGTCCTTCGCACGGAGGGGCGCTGCCAGGCATGGCTGGTGCACGAGCTGGGAACTCAAGTGGAGACTGGCATCAACTCCCCTCCGTCTGTTTGCAGGAGAATTCAGCCCAGGTTTTGCCGCCAGCAGCCAGCAGTGTCACAGCTCTGCTGCTGTAATAAGCCCCAGGACACCCGAGCTAGCGCTCTTTCCACCGCGAACGCCAACTTACAATGGAACCGGCGTGGAGTAGATGGAGCCCCCCCCCGTGATCTTCCCTCCCTCACGCCCCCCAGCCGCTTCATCCACACAGCGATCTTCGCTTTTTAGAGCGATCGCTTCCAGTCAGTAAAACTTTCCGCTCATCAAAAGTCAAGTGACTGCACGCTCCCCGCTGTTCTCCTTTATTAGTCAGGATGGCACACTGTTCATCTGAGTTCCCACCGTCCCTGTCCAGATGGTGTAAGGTTGTACGCGTGAGGCTGTCCTTAACCGTGCCTCTCAGCAAAGGTGGTCCCCAACCTGACCGGGCCTGGACAGAGTGGATGTGGAGAGGAGGTTTCCACTGGGGGGAGAGTCTCGGACCAGAGGCCTCAACCTCAAAATAAAAGGAGATGAGGTAGAATTTCTCTACTCAGAGGGTGGTGAATCTGTGGAATTCATTGCCTCAGAAGGCTGTGGAGACCGTCAATGGATAATTTCAAGGCAGAGATAGATAGATTCTTGATTAGTACCGGGCATCAGAGGCTGTGGGGAGAAGGCAGGAGAATGGGGTTGAGAGGGAAAGACCCTGTACATCTTTGGAGTGTGGGAGGAAACCAAAGATCTCGGAGAAAACCCACGCAGGTCACAGGGAGAACGTACAAACTCCATACAGACAGCACCCGTAGCTGGGATTGAACCCGGATCTCTGGCGCTGTAAGCACTGTAAGACAGCACGCCAACCAGCGATCCTCGCACACAAACACTAACCTACCCGCACTAGGGACAATTTACAATTTTACCAAGCACAATTAACTTTTTAAACCTGTACGTCTTTGGAGTGTGGGAGGAAACTGGAGATCCCGAAGAAAACCCACGCAGGTCACGGGGAGAACGTGCAAACTCCGTACAGACAGCACCCGTAGTCGGGATCAAACCCGGGTCTCTGGCGCTGTAAGGCAGCAACTCTACCCCCTGCGCCACCGTGCCGCACAGCTGGTGCAAAAGTCAAGCAGAGCAGTGGCGGCATTACACAGAGTGTCAAACTGTGGTGTGAACATGTTGCTGAAGGCAATGGGACATTACAACTCCAGCTCGTGTTGATGCTTCGGTTAGCTCTGCAGGATCCCACACTGCTGAGCCATGCTTAATGGAGTTGTGCTTTTTCAATTATTTTTTTAAATCACATTAGACATAGTTTAAAGGAGACACACTGGGCATTGTTAATGGATGCTTTACAAAGCCACCAATCCCTTTGATTATACTCAAGTGCTTTGGACTCTGTAACTATCCAGCACAGCCTGTGAGCAGCTAAAGTTTTGCAGGTCCATTATAAAGTATCCATTAAAGTCATTGTACAATAAATGGTAACCTTCCTAACCAAACTCAATCAGGTTAATTGACCAAAACTCTCACATAGCACTTACGAGAAATTCAGGTTTGCTGTGCAGGGGTCGAACCACATTAACTATATCAAGGAACTGCAGATGCTGGTTTCACAAATGACACAACGTGTTGGAGTAACTCAACAGGTCAGGCAGCATCTCTGGAGATGTCTGGAGAAGGGTCACCCATTCCTTCTCTCCAGAGATGCTGCCTGTCCCGCTGAGTTACTCCAGCACTTTGTGTCTTATCTTCGGTGTGAACCAGCATCTGCAATTCCTTTCAGTCTGAAGAAGGGTCTCGCATTTAGTGTCTATCTGCAGTTCCTATCTACACATCTCTGGAGAACATGGATAAGTGACGTACTGGGCGGGACCCTTCTTCCAGCCATATCTTATAGAAACATACAAAATTCTTAAGGGATTGGTCAGGCTAGATGCGGGGAAAATGTTCCCCATGTTGGGGGAGTCCAGAACCAGGGGTCACAGTTTAAGAATAAGGGGTAGGTTACTTAGGACTGAGATGTGGAATCACTTTTTCACCCAGATTGTTATGAATCTGTGGGAATTCTCTGCCACAGAAGGCAGTGGAGGCCAATTCACTGGATGTTTTCAAGAGAGAGTTAGATTTAGCTCTTAGGGCTAACGGAATCAAGGGATATGGGGAGAAAGCAGGAACGGGGTACTGATTCTGGATGATCAGCCATGATCATATTGAATGGCGGTGCTGGCTCGAAGGGCCGAATGGCCTACTCCTGCACCTATTTTCGATGTTTCTATGTTTCTATCAGCTGTCTCACATCGCATAAGGACCCAAGTTTCTGATTTGCTCCACTCCCACTAACCCAAGTCCTCCATTTTCCACCAGCTTTTTTGAGACTAGGTCAGTAGATTTGCCTAGCTCTTGCACCGTACCATACCTAGCACCCCACCCCCTACACTTTCCAACATGTCCAACATTATGACTTTATTCACGATTAATTCTTAACAAGTTAAGACATTCCTAATTCCTCTGAAACTAGAGCATTCAATAAATTAATCTTAAATTAATATATACAATTTTCCCCTCAAACTAATATGCATAATACATTACTGTTATTTGTGCACAATTAATTCATTTCATTTTGTAATAAATATGATTAATTCCTTTCAAATTAGCACCCAGGATCAATTATTTTAAAGTAATGGATGCAATGAATTCCTTTCACACTGATGCACACTGTTAATTTCTCTCTTACTATAATGTACACAATTAATTCTTACACTATAATGTTCACAGTTTATTCCCTTCAACTGATATACACAATTAATTGGTTCACACTAACGTACCTAGTTAATTCTTCTTGTACAGTATTGTGCATGACCAATTGCAAATGGCACACATGAAAACCTTTCAGACTGGACTTTGTTAGACTGTTTGATCTTATATTGTGGTTTATAGAGCATAGGGGCAGCACGGTGGTGCAGCGGTAGTATTGCTGTCTCACAGTGCCAGAGATCCGGGTTCAATCCTGACTAAGGGTGCTGTCTGTGCGGAGTTTGTACGTTCTCCTCTTGACCTGCCTCCGAGATCGTCGGTTTTCCCCGACACTCCAAAGCCGTACAGGTTTGCAGGTTAATTGGCGTGGTATAAATGTAAATCGTCCCTTGTGTGTGTTGGGTAGTGTCAGTGTGCGGGGATCGCTGTTCGGTGCGGACTCGGTGGGCCGAGCGTTAGTGTGTGGGGATCGTCGGTCGGCGCGGACTCGGTGGGCCGAGTGTCAGTGTGCGGGGATCGCTGGTCGGCGCGGACTCGATGGGCCGAGTGTTAGTGTGTGGGGATCGCCGGTCGGCGCGGACTCGGTGGGCCGAAGGGCCAGTTTCCGTGCTATATCTCCCAACTAAACTAAAACTAATACAGTACTTGGTTGTTGGCTGGTTGTTGAAAGTGGTATTAATTTGTCATTTTTTAGTCCTGTAGAAAGTAGTGAAAGCAAAACTGATTGTGGATGATCAGCCATGATCACATCGAACGGCAGTGCTGGCACTATAACTGTCTTGCATCAAACTTTGGCATTCATTTATCAGTGTTGTTGAAAGGCTTCCACCTTCGTGTTTGGATCATTGGTGTACGGGTGTCATTTGTTGGGGCCGTTGTCATGGTGAATTTGAAGAAAGCAAGTTCATATTCCATCAATTTTAAGCTCAGTGAAAATGGCCGTAGAGGTGTTGGATTGTGGTTAAAACAAGCCTATGGTCTGAAGGAGGGTCTCGACCTGAAAGGTCATCGATTCCTTATCTCCAGAGATGCTGCCTAGGGTTGCCAACTACCTCACCCCCAAATGCAGGACAAGGTGACGTCACCGCCCCGCACCCCACGTGACCTCACCCAGCCAGCGGCCACATGCTCCCGCTCCACCAATGGCGGCCGTCAGGGCCGGGCACTTCTCTGCTGTTGAGGCAAGGCCGAGGCCCTTCTTCAGACCAGTCATTATTACCGGTGAAGCCCATAATCTAAGATCTAAGAACGGTTTTGCTTTAAGATGACTGCAGAGAGAATGTGTGGATTGGACCAGACCTCCCGCCCATCTCTGCTGTTTATTCTTCACACAAAGCCTGGCCGACCTGCTGAGTGTTCTCTGCACATCCCACTTGCACTAGCGGTTGTGGGAGGTTTGTTATGCTGTGCAGCCGATGCCCAGCGTCCTGTCCCGGTGACTCTGGCCAGCTCTCCTTCCCCAACCACGGCAGCCAGACAGAGATTTCACCAGTTCTTTATTTCCTCAATGTTACTCGACTTTGTTGACAGAAAAGGCTTGATGGTTCTGCCTGTACACTTTGCTGCAGAGTAATCCATTAGCGGTGAAATGCTTTGTGACATTTCAATGAATGTACAGGAAAGAACTGCGGATGCTGGTTTAAATGGAAGATAGACACAAAATGCTGGAGTAACTCGGTGGGACAGGCGGCATCTCGGGAGAGAAGGAATGGGTGACGTTTCGGGTCGAGACCCTTCTTCAGACTCCAATTCATTTCAATTCAGGCTTTCAATGAATGGAAATATTTCTTGTGAAAGTCGCTGCCTCTGAGCTGTTGCACCTGCATGCTCACCCAGAGAGCTGTGAATCTGTGGAACTCTCTGCCTCAGAAGGCAGTGGAGGCCCATTCTCTGGATGCTTTCAAGAGAGAGTTAGGTAGAGCTCTTAAAGATAGCGAAGTCAAGGGATATGGGGGGAAGGCAGGAACGAGGTACTGATTGTGGATGATCAGCCATGATCACAATGAATGGCGGTGCTGGCTCGAAGGGCCAAATGGCCTCCTCCTGCACCTATTGTCTATTCTCTCCGCCATCACCTTAAAGGAAAGTTGTTCTCAGATTGTGGCTTCATTGGCAAGGCTATCATTTATCACCATTACTGGTTGTCTTTGGGAAGTGGATGATAAAGGTGTTTCCATAATGCTGTGTTAGACCACGTTAGACCAAATTGTTGGCTACGAAAGAGACCAATTAACCCCCAAGGGAAGTGCTGACATTCATTGAGATCAGGCCTAAACAAGTCCATCCATCCAGTTTTTCCTAAATCCCATTATAGCTCATTAAAAATAATGACATTAACTTCCAATATCTACCGGAGACAGACACAAAAAGCTGGAGTAACTCAGCGGGTCAGACAGCATCTCTGGAGAGAAGGAACAGGTGACGTTTAGGGTCGAGACCCTTCTTCGGACTGAGAGTCCATGGAAAGGGAAACGAGAGATATAGACGGTGATGTGGAGAGATCAAGAACAAATGAATGAAAGATATGGAACGATGATAAAGGAAACGGGCCATTGTTAGCTGTGGTCTAGGTGAAAACGAGTTACAGACAATGAGACTCACCAGGACGACAGTGAAACTAGTGTGATGACTAAGGTTGGGGAGGGGTGGAGAGAGAGGGGGTGCAGGGGTTACTTGACGTTAGAGAAATCACTATTCATACTGCTAGGTTGTAAGCTGCCCAAACACAACATCTACCACCGTGGTGGGAGAGCTAAGTAGAGCTAAGTAAATATACGTTTTCTACATTTACTCTTGAAAGGTCCGTCTTGGGTGTCCAGGCTCTCTGACCTGCGCTCCATAATCAATGGAAACTATTTATTGTTATCCTATTGTTACCTTAATATCTTTCATTGTTCCCCCTATTTCACAGAACACAATCAATGTTTCCCTCATCTCATTTTGAACTTGAGACTTGGAATCCTGGCACCACTCCTGTAAGTCAACAGACAATAGACAATAGACAATAGGTGCAGGAGGAGGCCATTCGGCCCTTCGAACCAGCACCGCCATTCAATGTGATCACGGTTGATCATTCTCAATCAGTACCCCGTTCCTGCCTTCTTCCCATACCTCCTGACTCCGCTATCCTTAAGAGCTCCATCTAGCTCTCTCTTGAATGCATTCAGTCCATGCTGTGCTTCCTCTAAGGCCAATATATACTGTCTAAAATAGACACAGAATGCTGGAGTAACTCAGTGGGACAGGCAGCATCTCTGGATAGAAGGAATGGGCAACTGTTCCTTTGCTCCTGAGAGGCTGCCTGACCCGCTGAGTTACTCCAGCATTTTGTGTCTATCGTCGGTGTAAACCAGCATCTGCAGTTCCTTCGTACACATACAGTGCCTAAAATGTGGCTTCCCAGAATAGCTTATGGGAAAAAGGCAGGGGAATGGGGTTGAGAGGGAAAAATAGATCAGCCATGATTGAATGGGAGAGGAGACTTGATGGGCCGAATGGCCTAGTTCTGCTGTAATGACTTATCTTACACTACGTGAGTGGTTTATCAGTGGCTTTGCACAGAGGCAGGATAACCTTCGATACTTAGTCTCTGGATATGGATGCAAACATTCCATTTATTTTAGTTTATTTTAGAGATACAGCGTGGAAACAGGCCCTTCGGCCCACCGAGTCCGCTCCGACCAGCGATCCCCGCACACTAACACCATCCTACACACACTCGGGACAATTCACAATTTTTACTGAAGCTAATTAGTCTACAAACCTACAGGTCAATTAACCTACAAACCGGTACGTCTTTGGAGTGTGGGAGGAAACCGGAGCGCCTGGGGAAAAGTCCACGGATGGTCACTTGGAAAACGTACAAACTCCGTACACTCAGCGCCCGTGGTCAGGATCGAACCTGGGGCCCTGGCGCTGTGAGGCAGCAGCTCCATGTTTGCCTTCTGCATAGTTTCTGTGGATGTCAGTAACATTTTATTTTATCAACGGTTTTAGCCCAGTGAACGTGAGTCTTATGGGTGGCCTTTTCTAATCTGATCAAACAGGCCTTGTCTCCAGCCAAATCTAAGATGTCGCCAGTTCTTTAGGCATCTGTGCCACTGTAGTGACTAGGTGGTAACGCAGTCCTGCACCTGAAAGTGCCCTGGGGGTGTTGTTCCCCTAACGTTGCGGTACAAAAGCTCTTTATCTGGAGCTGAAATGCAGTAAGATTGTGCCGCAGTGGAGAAGATTTGCCCTTTTATAAGAGGCAGATGAACGTGCGTTTGTAACGCTGCCGATAGCATCATCACTCGGCAGGAGCTGCAGTTTCAAGGTCCATTTCCTGAAGCTTTCACTGAAACCTAGCCAGCGAGATAAGACGCAGCAGGGCTGATCTTAGATGTTTACATCCGAGAAAATCAATCTGGCTAAGAGAGGCGCACGGCAGCCATTACTGCACAGGGTCCAACGGCCATTTAATCAACTTGAAAACTGCAATTTGATAATCACCAAAGGTCCAAAGATGTCAACAGTCGGACAGAAAGTAATGAATGTGGGTCAGGTGGGATGCAATCTGACTGTCCACACAGCTTGAAGCAACTCTCAGTCGCAGATGCATTATCACCGTTCCATGCAAGCTCCCAATCGGACACAAGCTCACTTCGATTGATACGCTCAGACGTGCATTCACAGTTAGGTACATATTCTCAGATGCATGCTCTCTGTCAGATACAAACTCATCGTCAGAAGCTCGCAGTTAAATACATACTGGCAGGCAGATGTACACACCCTCACATACATGCATTTCGATTAGGAAGGAACTGCAGATGCTGGTTTACACCGAAGGTAGACACAAAGTGCTGGAGGAACTCAGCGGGACAGGCAGCATCTCTGGAGAAAAAGAATGGGTGACGTTTCGGGTCAAGATGCAGTCTGTCCTGCTGAGTTACTCCAACATTTTGTGTCTATCTGCCTATGCATTTAGTTTGAAGGTAGACACAAAATGCTGGAGTAACTCAGCGGGTCAGGCAGCATCTCGGGAGAGAAGGAATGGGTGACGTTTCGGGTCGAGACCCTTCTTCAGACTGAGCATCTGCAGTTTTCTTTCCCTATGCATTGAGTTTAATACATTTAGATTTCTCTAACTTCAAGTCACCCCTGCATCCCCTCTCTCTCCGTCCCTCCACCTCCCCCCCCTGATAGTCACACTAGTTTCACTGTCGTCCTGTTGAGTTTCACTGTCTGTACAAATCGTTATCACCTGGCCCACCGCCAACAATGGATCATTGTGAGCTCCACCATTCCATGATCTTCGTTGCTTATTGCATTTCTTTCATTCATTTGCCCGATGTGCCTTCGATATCTCTCGGTTCCTGCTCCTCTGAAGTAGGGTTGCCAACTGTCCCGTATTAGCCGGGACATCCCGTATTTTGGGCTCAATTAGTTTGTCCCGTACGGGACCGCCCTTGTCCCGCATTGGTGGAGCGGGAGCACGTGGCCGCTGGCTGGGTGAGGTCACGTGGGGCGCGGGGCGGTGACGTCACCCTTTGTCCCTTATTTGGGAGCGAGGAAGTTGGCAACCCTAGTTTGCATATACCTGCACAGATAGCCGTAAATAGTATAAAGCATGGCCAGGTCACACTGCTCAATGCTTGTGGTCCCTCTATGTCTGAGTGGGTGACAGGCTGTAGGAACAGAGTAGAGGAGGGGCCACCTCAACTACTCTCCAGTAAAATTCATCCGCGTTAGAAGGGCGGCACGGTGGCGCAGCGGTAGAGTTGCTGCCTTACAGCAAATGCAGCGCCGGAGACTCAGGTTCGATCCCGACTACGGGCGCCGTCTGTACGGAGTTTGTACGTTCTCCCCGTGACCTGCGTGGGTTTTCTCCGAGACCTTTGGTTTCCTCCCACACTCCAAAGACGTGCAGGTTTGTAGGTTAATTGGCTGGGCAAATGTAAAAATTGTCCCTAGTGGGTATAGGATAATGTTAATGTGCGGGGATCGCTGGGCGGTGCAGACCCGGTGGGCCGAAAGGGCCTGTTTCCGCGTTGTATCTCTAAAAAAAAAGACCAAGTGCTGGCAATCTACACTGTAGAGAAGCTTAGAGCTGGTCTGTTGTATTTTAGAAGACGGAGGAACTAGGTGGTGATTCTGTGGATAGTTTGGTCGGTCGGGAAAGACCGAGGTTCACAAGTGAAAGGATGTATTTTTGTTGGTATTGATTTATGAATTTAAAAGAGAGTTAGATAGAGCTCTAGGTGGCTAGTGGAATCAGGGGATATGGGGAGAAGGCAGGCACAGGTTACTGATTGTGGATGATCAGCCATGATCACAATGAATGGCGGTGCTGGCTCGAAGGGCGAAATGACCTCCTCCTGCACCTATTTTCTATTATTGGCATGTGTTCAGAGAAACTTTGCTTTGTGTGCTGTTGTGAAAATGACTGGTACTTTCTATCCAAGTCAGAATGCTGTGTAACATAGAGAGACTTTGCAGTAGTTGATAGCTGCCGCTGATGACAACCTAATGTAACTGTTGCTCCTGCCCTCCTCAGTCGTAGAGATAATGGTTTGGAAGGAACGGCAGATGCTGGTTTACAGCGAAGATACACACTAAATACTGGAGTAACTCAGCGGGACAGGCAGCATCTCTGGAGAGAAGGAAAGGGTGACGTTTTGGGTCGAGACCCTTCTTCTGAAGAAGGGTCTCGACCCAAAATGTGGCCTATTCCTTCTCTCCTGCCCGCCCCGATGTGTTCCTCCAGGATTTTGTTTCTATCTGCAGTTACTTCCAACACCTCTGCTTCACAGTTCAGGGTCATTAATGCCTTTATTTTTTTTTATTACGTCTCTGGGGTGTTTTTTCCACATTGAAGGTGCTAGGGATAGAAATCTAGTCTTTAATTTGACTCAACAGTTACCAGGGAAACCAGAATCCTCCGAGAATCATTCATCGAATGATCACTCACCAATGAAGCAAACTTGGAACTGGTTTGGACGGCACGGTGGCGCAGCGGTAGAGTTGCTGCTTCACAACGCCAGAGACCCCTGAGGCCAGAGACCCCTGAGGCCAGAGACCCCTGAGGCCAGAGACCCCTGAGGCCAGAGACCCCTGAGGCCAGAGACCCCTGAGGCCAGCGCCTCAGACTTCTACGGACTGAGGAAGGGTCTCCATCTGAAACGTCACCCATTCCTTCTCCAGCATTTTGAGTTACTCCAGCAGTTTACGTCTATCTTTAGTAGGGATAATGGGTTTGGGAGTTGCCGTTCAAGAAACCTGGGGCAATTGCACCTTGTGGAGTCTGTGAAATGTGTTTGTAGTGTGTGGGTGGTGGGAGAGAGCTAACGCTTCTGGAGATGGATAGCGTGCCAATGGAGCAGGCTTCTTCTCACTGGGATGGAGCTGGGCTGCTTGAGTGTTGATGTTACACTTATCTAAGCAAGTGAGAGAATTTCAAGAGACACCTGGTAAGTGGTGGAAAGGCCTTTGGGAAACAGAAGATGAGTCACGCATTGTGTAGGAAGGAACCGCAGACGCTGGTTTCAACCGAAGATGGACACAAAGAACTGGAGTAACTGGAGTAACAGTAACAGGGGGACAGGCTGGAGAGAAGGAATGGGTGACGTCTCGGGTCGCTGTATCTCTAAACTAAACTAAACTCCACTAAACTCCTTGATCCCAAGGGGTTGCCTAAGAAAAAGGCAACCCCTTGTAATCATTTAATGAGAAACGTTGGGTGAAATAGTAATGAATGAATTATTGAGAAATTCTAGATTAAACGATATATTGCAGAAATAAATGTTACAAAATTGCTGTGTTGACTGGTTTGATTTTTTTCTCTCTCTTTTGTGAAGCACTAATTTATAATGGAAGTAATAATTCAGGAGAAGGATGTGACCCTGATGGTTCTCATTCAGAATAATAATTTTGGCCATTTGGCCCATCGTCTACTCTGCCATTCATTCATGGCTGTTCTATCTCTCCTTCCTAACCCCATTCTCCTGCCTTCTCCCCATCAGCCTTGACATCCGTACTAATCAAGAATCTATCTCTGCCTTAAAAATATCCACTGACTTGGCCTCCACAGCCATCTGTGGCAATGAAACGTATAAGATTATTAAGGGGTTGGACACGTTTAGAGGCAGGAAACATGTTCCCAACGTTGGGGGAGTCCAGAACAAGGGGCCACAGTTTAAGAATAAGGGGCCATTTAGAACTGAGACGAGGAAAAACTTTTTCAGTCGGTGAGTTGTGAATCTGTGGAATTCTCTGCCTCAGAAGGCAGTGGAGGCCAATTCTCTGAATGCATTCAAGAGAGAGCTAGATAGAGCTCTTAAAGTTAGCGGAGTTAGGGGGTATGGGGAGAAGGCAGGAACGGGGTACTGATTGAGAATGATCAGCCGTGATCACATTGAATGGCGGTGCTGGCTCGAAGGGCCGAATGGCCTCCTCCTGCACCTATTGTCTATTGTCTATTGAATTCCACAGATTCACCACCCTCTGACTAAGGAAATTCCTCCTCGTCTCCTTCCTAAAACAACGTCCTTTAATTCTGAGGCTGTGATCTCTAGTCCTAGACTCTCCCACTAGTGGAGAGACCAGTGGGAGCTCTGTTGAAAGTAGCCAAGTGGATAAGACATGTTGCATGTTTCCCAGCGATTAGCCTGAGATGACCCTATTTGAATGGAATTAATCAGAAGTTAAAATGCCTTCTGTGCTTTGTTTAACTTGTTTAATTCCAACTGGAAAGTGATTCAATATTTTTGTCTGTTTTATGTCATTATAATTTATGTTTGGTTCTGCTTGAAGTCTGATGCTTTCAAATAAGAGCACAGCAAAGATAAACAGTGAATCATAGAGGATATGGATAGTTGAGTTTCATTGACAGTAGGTAACATCCACAACATGGGAGGAGGAAATTTGAACAAAATCTAATGTTTTGTTTAGTTTAGTTTAGAGATGCAGCGCGGAAACAGGCCCTTCGACCCATCGAGTCCGCACCGACCAGCGATCCCCGGACATTAACACTATCCTACACACAAGGGACAATTTACAATTATATCAAGCCAATTAGCCTACAAACCTGTGGAGGAAGGAACAGCAGATGCTGGTGGTGTAAACTGAAGAGAGACACAAAATGCTGGAGTAACTCAGCGGGACGGGCAGCATCTCTGGAGAGAAGGAACGGGTGACGTTTCAGGTCGAGACCCTTCAGACTGATTTAGGGGAGAGGAAGATACAGAGATAAGGAAATGCCAGGTGTGAAAATGGGACAAAGGGGATGAAGCTCAAGGACAATGTAGATTAGATCGTTGTTAGCCAGGAGAAGGTAATAATAAAGCAAACAGAGATGTAATGTAAATGAGAACAGTCAAACTAGTCGGAAAACTGGGAAGGGGGAGGGATGGAGAGAGAGGGAAGGTGAAAGTTACTTGAAGTTCGAGAAGTCAATATTCATACCACTGGGGTGCAAACTGCCCAAGCAAAATATGAGGTGTTGTTCCTGTCTAACTATTTCTTAAATGTTGGGATAGTACCTGACTCAACTACCTCCTCTGGCAGCTCATTCCATACACCCACCGCCCTTTGTGTGGAAAAGTTACCCCTCAGATTCCTATTAAATCTTTTCCCCTTCACCTTAAACCTAAGCAGAGATGCTGCCTGGGCCGCTGAGTTACTCCAGCATTCTACACAGGAGTCAATTAGTGACTTCAACCTTTGCCTGAAAGGTTGAAGAAAATTGCTTCTGCAGAGCAAACATCAGGGAGGCGACTGCAGCAATAACTTCAATCAGAACCTGCGGAATTTGAAGTGCTTGGGGTTTAATTAACTCAGGAACTGCAGGGCAGTGCAGAAACTCCATCTCCCATTTTGCAGACTTGCTCACACATCAACACACTCATGTAAGGCTATCATCGACTCGCAGCCCAGTCTGGGCCCGCACTCAACATCATTGGTCCTCAATGATGGAGCAAGACGACACATCAGCTTAAGCTCAGGAGATGTTTGGTGGAGGAAGAGTTTCCTTCTCTCCGGCAACCAGCACCGGATCTCTGATATCGAGAGCGTGATCTCTCCCGGTTCCATCGGTCCAACGGACGGGCTGGTTCCAAGAGAGTTCAACTTGTTATCAGCTTCTGCAGACTGTGTTCAGAAGAATTATAATTAAGACTCGACAAATTGAATCCTAAAACAATATCTTTATCAGTAAACGGCAGTTTTTTTTTTTAATAAGGCTGTCAATTGTTATGGAAATTCAATTATTCTTGAACCGACTCTTTCAAACACCGATGAAAGAAAACAAGAAGAGAACGCGAGTGGGAAAGCAATGTTCACATTGAGAAAGAAAGTCGGAAAGAAGGAATGGCGAAATGGAGATGTTAATAGAAGGGGAGAGAGAGAGGAACTTGGGGTCAGACAAGTATAAGAAAATAACTGCAGATGCTGGTACAAATCGATTTATTCACAAAATGTTGGAGTAACTCAGCAGGTCAGGCAGCATCTCGGGAGAGAAGGAATGGGTGACGTTTCGGGTCGAGACCCTTCTTCAGACTAGGGTTGCCAACTGTCCCGTATTAGCCGGAATATCCCATATTTTGGGCTAAATTAGTTTGTCCCGTACGGGACCGCCCTTGTCCAGTATTAGTAGGGTTGCCAACTTCCTCACTCCCAAATAAGGGACAAAGGGTGACATGCATCACGTGACCTCACACAGCCAGTGGCCACGCGCTCCCGCTCCACCAATGGCGGCCGCCCGGGCCGTGTGACGGGTTGCTAGCTAACAATGACGGTGACGTCACCTTGTCCCTTATTAGGGAGTCAGGAAGTTGGCAATCCTAGTGGGAGGGTCTGATGCAAGTTGTGTGTCCATCTCAAGCAGACACCACGTAACACAGGGATGATGGCTTTGTGTTCCCATATCCTACTCTTCCTCCACCCAAACATCTCCTGAGCTTAAGCTGATGTGTCGCCTTTCTTAAACAAAATACAAGTTGCCGGAATAACTCAAAGGGCCAGGCAGCATTTGTGGAGGGAATGGCGAGGCGATGTTTCAAGTCAGGATCATTCTTCTGAGTGAGAAAGAGTCCCGATCTGAAACGCCATCTATCCATGTCCTCCACAAATGCTACCTGGCCCACCAATTTATTCCAGCACTTTGTGATTTGCTCAGGATTCCAGCATCTGCAGTTCCTTGTGTTTCCATTTTACTATAGCCTACCTCTCTAGCTTACTGCCAGACCTGGAGTCCAATGTAATGAAAAGGAACTGCAGATGCTGGTTCATACCAAAGATAGACACAAAGTGCTGAAGTAACTCAGCGGGCCAGGCAGCATCTCTGGGGAACATGGAAAGGTGACATTTTTGGTCATTATCCTTTTTCAGAAGAGGTTTGAAGACAGGTTAATTGAAGTTTCCAAGACTAAAACATGCAGTACTTTAGACAAACATAGAAACATAGAAAATAGGTGCAGGAGTAGGCCATTCGGCCCTTCGAGCCTGCACCGCCATTCAATATGATCATGGCTGATCATTCAGCTCAGTAGCCTGTACCTGCCTTCTCTCCATACCCCCTGATCCCTTTAGCAAAAAGGGCCACATCTAACTCCCTCTTAAATATAGCCAATGAACTGGCCTCAACTACCTTCTGTGGCAGAGAATTCCACAGACTCACCACTCTCTGTGTGAAGAAATGTTTTCTCATCTCGGTCCTAAAAGACTTCCCCCTTATCCTTAAGCTGTGACCCCTGGTTCTGGACTCCCCCAACATCGGGAACAATCTTCCCGCATCTAGCCTCTCCAACCCTTTAAGAATTTTATATGTTTCTATAAGATCCTCCCTCAGTCTTCTAAATTCCAGCGAGTACAAGCCCAGTCTATCTAGTCTTTCCTCAGTAGACAATAGACAATAGGAGCAGGAGGAGGCCGTTCGGCCCTTCGAGCCAGCACCGCCATTCAATGTGATCATGGCTGATCATTCTCAATCAGTACCCCGTTCCTGCCTTCTCCCCATACCCACTGACTCCGCTATCCTTAAGAGCTCTATCTAGCTCTCTCTTGAATGCATTCAGAGAATTGGCCTCCACCGCCTTCTGAGGCAGAAAATTCCACAGATTCACAACTCTCTGACTGAAAAAGTTTTTCCTCATCTCAGTTCTAAATGGCCTACCCCTTATTCTTAAACTGTGACCCCTTGTTCTGGACCCCCCAACATTGGGAACATGTTTCCTGCCTCTAACGTGTCCAACCCCTTAATAATCTTATATGTTTCAATAAGATCCCCTCTCATCCTTCTAAATTCCAGTGTGTACAAGCCTAGTCGCTCCAGTCTTTCAACGTACGACAGTCCCGCCATTCCGGGAATTAACCTAGTAAACCTACGCTGCACGCCCTCAATAGCAAGAATATCCTTCCTCAAATTTGGAGACCAAAACTGCACACAGTACTCCAGGTGCGGTCTCACTTTAAGAGATAAGGGTGTCACAGTGGCGCAACAGTAGGTTGGCTGCCTTCTAACACCAGAGTCCGGGTTCGATCCTGACTATGGGTGTTGGGAGTTTGTACCTGCCTTCTCTCCATACCCCCTGATCCCTTTAGCAAAAAGGGCCACATCTAAGGGACGACAGTCCCGCCATTCCGGGAATTAACCTAGTAAACCTACGCTGCACGCCCTCAATAGCAAGAATATCCTTCCTCAAATTTGGAGACCAAAACTGCACACAGTACTCCAGGTGCGGTCTCACTTTAAGAGATAAGGGTGTCACAGTGGCGCAACAGTAGGTTGGCTGCCTTCTAACACCAGAGTCCGGGTTCGATCCTGACTATGGGTGTTGGGAGTTTGTACCTTCTCCCAGTAACTACATGGGTTTTCTCCGGGTGCTCCGGTTTCCTCCACAGTCCACAGACGTACAGGTTTGTCAGTTAATTCGCTTCGGTAAGTTGTAAAATTGGCCCCAGTGTGTAGGATAGTGTTAGTGTAAGGGATGATCGCTGGTCGTCGCGGACTCAGTGGGCCGAAGGCCTGTTCTATGCTGTATCTCGAAAGGTCTAAAGGTAGGAATATCAAGGCTGGTGGGAGCAAAGTGGGTTTGTGGTGTTAAAATACCATGCAGCTGTGATCTATTTGAAGGGGGAGAGAAACTCAGGAGACCCAATGGCCTCCACCAGTGGCACGTTGGAGCTAGGGTTGCCAACTGTCCCGTATTAGCCGGGACATCCCGTATTTTGGGCTAAATTGGTTTGTCCCGAGGGCCGCTGTCGGCCCGGACAGTGTAAGCTAACGGAGTGTGTTCGCCCTACAGAGGTTGCATAGCAACCCGCCTCCCAGCCCGGGCGGCCGCCATTGGTGGAGCGGGAGCACGTGGCCGCTGGCTGGGTGAGGTCACGTGGGGCGCGGGGCGGTGACGTCACCTTGTCCCGTGTTTGGGAGTGAGGAAGTTGGCAACCCTAGTTGGAGCTGACCCGTATCTCACACAGGCCGAGGATCCCGCAACCCTGGAGATAAGGCTGTGTGATCGATGGGGGCTTTGACATAATCCATTACCTTGTTTGTGAGTTACTCTGATCCCAGCTGATCGCTGCTAAATAGCTCCTGTCTCAGGACTGTGAGCGGACAGTATTCCTATCAGCAGCGCGTGCCTGCAAGATAAATCATGCAGGTTTTCATACAAATCCCAAATGGCTGCACTCTGAAAGATGAAACATGGCCTCACTGAGTCCCCCATACTGTTACCTAATGGAAACGTGTTCCCATTCACCTAAACACCCATCTGCAAAGCTGCAGCCATCACTCTGCCTGTTACCCGATCCGTAATTCTTGTTCCTAAGTGATAGGAGCAGAATAAGGCCATTCGGCCCATCACACCTACTCCGCCATTCAATCATGGCTGATCTATCTCTCCCTCCTAACCCCATTCTCCTGCCTTTG